>NC_034180.2:1274477-1411977 GCF_002021735.2 Oncorhynchus kisutch | reverse complement strand
CTATTACTTTTTCCTTTGAATGACCTGGTGCCGTGCCTAAAAAGTCCCCCGACACTCAAACTGCCCAGCAGAGTGACTCTATGGCTTCCTGGCTAGCTGTGCCAGTTGTCACAGCCAATCATTGGCTTCGGCCGGACTCCCACTGAGGTGGTTTCAGAAGTATTAGGGTTCCCAGTAGAAGTAGACTCACTGCTCCTGTGTGTGTTTGACCGAGGAGAATAGAGAAGGGGGAGTGAGAGGCCAGTCTCTGACAGAATAGTGTTGCTTTTCTTACGGGACTGAAAACAGACTTTTCTCACAAGGCGGAATTCATTGTTTCATTTCTCTCTCTCTCTCTCTCTTTCTATCTCTGTTATCGCTCTCTCTCTCTCACTTTCTATCTCTGTTATCGCTTTCTCTCTCTCTCCCTCTCTCTCTCTCTTTCTATCTCTGTTATCTCTCTCTCTCTCTATCTCTGTCTCTCTCTCTCTTTCTATCTCTGTTATCACTCTCTCTCTCTCTCTATCTATCTCTCTCTCTCTCTCTCTCTCTCTCTCTCTCTCTCTTTCTATCTCTGTTATCACTCTCTCTCTCTCTCTTTCTATCTCTGTTATCGCTCTCTCTCTCTCTCTCTCTTTCTATCTCTGTTATCGCTCTCTCACTCTCTTTCTCCTTCAACTGAATAGTGTTTTTTTTTCAGGTTTAGATCAGAGGTATCAAAACACTGACTGTACAAAACATTAGGAACACCATAATGTTCATGTTCATTTGCACCATCTCCCCCTGCCCCTCTCCCGTTGAGGCATTTACTCTACAAGGCGCTGAGAAAGCGGTCCACAGGAATGCTGGCCCATGTTGACTCCAACGCTTCCCACAGTCAAGCTGGCTGGATGTCTTTTGGGTTGTGAACCATTATTGATATACACAGGAAACTGTTGAGCAGCGTCGCAGTTCTTGACACACAAACCGGTGCGCCTGGCACCTACTACTATACCCCGTTCAAAGGCACTTAAATCTTTTGCCTTGCCCATTCACCCTCTGAATGGCAAACAAACACAATCCATGTCTCAAGGCTTAAAAATCCTTCTTTAACTGGTCTCCTCCCCTTCATCTACACTGATTGAAGTGGATTTAACAAGTGACATCAACAAGGGATCATAGCTTTCACCTGGTAGGTCTGTGTCATGGAAAGAGCAGGTGTTCCTAATGTTTTGTACACTCACTGTATGTTTGATAATTAGGTTGTGTGGCCCTGACACTGGAGCTGGCAGGTTCCGTCATTGAAGGAGTCATCTCCATGACAACTGCGCTTCAGTAACTTCATTACTGTTTTGTCTCTGAGCCAGATAAAGGTTGAGGTAATTGACCCATAATGGACTGACAGGCCAACAAAAGACAAATTCGACTTTGACTTTCCTCGTTCCCACTGTACACACACACACACACACACACACACACACACACACACACACACACACACACACACACACACACACACACACACACACACACACACACACACACCTGGTCATGCTTCATCTCCATATGCTAATATAATGTCAACAGTTCCAAATTAGATTGTACAAATCAGACTGTCAACTACTATTGGAAAAATCTCAACTCAATATCAAGCAGTTTATTTTGCCACAAACCTACATTTATGTTCTAATTTAAGACATCAAGGATATAAGTCTTTATCAGCAGAATAAATAACAACAACAAAAATAACACTGTAAAATGTGACTACATGCCCAATAACAGGTTAGCGTTTTTCCTCATGAATCTTGTTCTGGGAGTGGTCACTAGCTGACACAAAGTCATACAATCTGATTTGAAATCTAACCTTAACCCTAACCTTAACCATACTGCTAGCCATAATGCCAAACCTTAAATCAAGACCAAAAAGGCTCATTTTAGTTTTCAGGAGTTTTTGACTTTGCAGCTGGCCTATCTAAGGGAATATCGCTCTGTGCTGCTTCCAGGACAAGACTCATGACAATAACAGGCAATCTGAGGTCCTCAGTATTCAGGTAACATAGAACAGAGAACATTACATATTTCAAAACGCCATGAGTTTGACATTTTATTTCCCATCACACATATCTTTTAAGCCATGAACTCCTATTAGCGGTCTTGTCAGTTCAGTGGATCCATCTTTGATGAAGTACCATGGTGCAATCTTTCATCTCCGTGATGAAGAACCAAGTTGTGCTTGCTGGCTAATAACATTAATTGATGTATAAAGCCACCGACTGCAAAGGTGATGGGATTACTGTATGATACCAAGCATCCGTAAACACATAGGCAATAAACACATGACACAATCACTAATTGGGCTTTTAATCTCTTTGATGGATGATTATCATTGATAATTATACTGGGTTAGGTAGATGATGGCTGCTCTCATTGAGATGCAGTACTAGAGGCACTATATGCCCACTGTGTATTTCAGTTACGCAGCCCAGTTGCCTCATAGCTGGTGTGTTAGTGGGAAACTGGAGGGAAGTTGAGCCACTATGGGGTCCCATTCAAATGTGTAGTTATCTCTTGTTACGAATGGTAATGAATTGGTTTGACGGGTAGACGGCCCAGCTGAGAAACCTCCAAAGCTAATTCCAGGCACTCCCTCCACAGTCCCCACTGCAGCTTGACAGCCCTGACCCATTCATTCTCTCTGGGGTACTGTTCTCCATTTCCTGGTTTGATGCAGTGCAGGTGTGACTGATAGAGATAGTTAGAGAGAGGCAGGGAGAGAAACCAGTTGCACCCATCTCTTCCTGTCACCTCCTCTATCCACACCTTTTGATTCCCGGGGGAAGTTCTGGGGGGGGGGGCTCTCTCATTCCTAAGGAGGAGATAGAGGTGGGAGTGACATTAGGATTACCTGTCAGTGCTCCCCTATCACAGGTGTGTCACCAACCAGGGTACAACTGCTTAAATGTGAATATGCTCCACTCCAACAGCACTGCAACTGTGTTCTACCATGTCACAGCCCTCCCCACCGTGTCGTGGCTGGGTGCCTTCTATTTTTTCATTTAACCAAGCAGTCAGTAAAGAACAAATTCTTATTTACAATGACAGCCTAGGAACAGTGGGTTAACTGCTTCGTTCAGGGGCTGAAAGACAGATTTTTACCTTGTCGGCTCGGCGATTCGATCTAGCAACCTTTCGGTTACTGGCCCAACGCTCTAACCACTAGGTTACCTGCCGCCCCTTCTCACAGCCTCCATATCCCTCCTCACAGATGAGCGGATCTCTGGTCACCACTCTCTGAGGCAAAACTCAGTGGACACAAAGCAGCCAATTGCCACTTTCTCGAGAAGCCCATTTTTCATCGTCCGTTATCTTTAGAAAATCTGCCGTTTAAGATGTGAATTGGATCAACAACTGGTTAGCCATGATAGCATAGTGCTAGCTTAGTGACTCGTGACAAGCTACCAGTTCAGCTGAAACCTTTTTCTGTCAACCATATCACCTTGAATTCTATTAAAACTTGAATGTCCTTTTTTTGTCTCATTGATAATTTAGAGGTAGCTGAGGAGAGTGGCAACCTTGTCACACAGCATAGTTAGAATTTGACACTTGAAAATAAGCTATTTGTGATTTTGTATTCATATTATCGTGGCTAATTCTTGACAAAGCTCCATTTCATTGCACCTGTCTTAAAGGATAAACTCCTGTGGAGTCCCCATCTGCATACAGGCATCAGCTTTTATTTGGGCAAATCTTTTCTGGATGCTTACCTTGCCATATTTACTTCCACAATGTGCAGTTTTTTAATATATTTTTTCTTTGGATATATATACTTTCTTCCTTGGATTTGTGTACAGGGTAAAACATATTACTCTTTTCTATGCATGTATGTCCCCTTATTCATAAAAATGTCTTCAGAAGCCCTCTGATCAAAGGCTTGTTTGTTTGTATTGATAAAAAGAAAGGATGTCCATAAAATAAAAAAAATGATATTGTCATATTATTATGTAGTTTTTCATCTGAGAAAAAGGCACCACTTCGGGGACACACAATGCACTTGTGTGGCGTCCTCAACCGTGAAACACATTGTCTGTTTGTTTTTCAGTTACCTGAGCGTGTTTACATCGTCCGGATCACGCAAAGAGACGGTTCTAGGTCTCGGTTCCTCCGTCATTAAAAAAATCTAAGCACATCAAAAATTTAAGTCAAGGATCTTCAGGCTCTGGGCTTTTGAGAACAGCCTAAATATGAAACGACGTGCAAGTAATATCATCTTGGTTATGTTGCAGAAAATCTTCAACAGTACTATCCAGGCAAAGAAAGACGGGGTTTGGGCCAATTCCATTTCAATACAGTCAATGTAGGATGTATATTGGCATTGCAGCACACCTTCCTGAAATGACTGAATTGAAATGGAATTGAACACAGTCTAGATACTGTATCATATTAAATCTTAGATATACAAATAGGTAACATGGTGATAGGACTTGCACTTTTCAAAATACAAACAATGAGAGATCACCCCCTACCCCCGATGTAGGGAATAGGTTGCCATTTGGGACGTAAACGACTGTCTCAGAGTGATGTTGCCACAGCGATGCATCTGTGCTGCCTAATCAAGAGCTTATAACGTGGTCGCTATCTCTCGCTCTCTCTCGTCCTCTCTCGCCCTCGCTATCTCTCTCGCACGCTCTCTCTCGCTCTCTCTCGTTCTTTCTCGCCCTCGCTATCTCTCTCGCACGCTCTCTCTTGCCCCTTCTCCCTCTCTCACTCTCGTTCTACCTCTCTCACTCTCCCTCGATCTCCCTCTCTCTCTCCACACTCTGACTCAATCTCCACAGCTCACCGGAGAGTTTATTTTAATCCTCCATCCCTCTGTTATGTTTTCTATTAATCTCCTCGTTTTCTCCTCCACTTTGTTAAAACTAAAATAGAGGCTGTCTATGGTTGCTATAGGGTTGGATCCTAAATGGCACCCTATTCCCTACATGTAGTGCACTCCTGTTGACCAGAGCTGGTAGTAGGATGCCATTTGGGACTCATTCTGAATGTAGAGCTCACGGGGGGCTTTGTAGACGGCCAACCACCGTTTCCTTCCACTACTTATCCACCCCTCTCTTGTAGCTTCTCTACAAGCTCTGTAAAAAGACTCTTGCGTTTTCAAATGCAGTAAATGGTATTGACTTTATTTAAAACATATATATTTTCTCCTTCTTTAATGATAGTGGATTCCATTAACCCTTTACTCTCGTGGGAATTGGCCTATATGGATAGGGCTACATTTAAATGTTTCTTATAGAAGAAATATGAAATGCATAAGCATGGTAGCAATCAAAAGGGACAGTTTGAAGATCATGGGGAAATTATTAGACCAAAGTTGAGGACACAACAGTTCTCCAGACACAAGACTGAATCCAAACATTAAAGTGTTGATTTGATGAGCATTTTACATTTACTGTACTTTTCGTCGCATTTGTTGATAACGAAATAGAATCATACTCTGGATACATTCAGTAACATGATAAGAATATTCCTGGACAATGTGGGGTAGGTGCAACATAAGAAAAAAAAATGACAAGGCTTTGAGAGAAAGGACTAACTGGTGTCTCCAAGCGCCCACACCCCTCTCCAAAGTGTACACACTTCCTAAATCATTTCAATGCCCTTTTATGACTCAAAGAAGAGTCTTTGTTTTTTCAGCTCTCCTAGCTGCTGTTGAGGAACTAGAGCAAGCAGACTTGTAGTTGTGTTGAACACAGCCCTGTATCCTCAGCATCACACAATTACTGTTGTTTACACATTCCAAAAATGGAACCTCAATCTGGGTCAAGTGGGCATCATTTGAAAGTGTGTTCTATTGCCAACATATAAAATACGATCTCACAGTGTTAGGCTTTCACAGGGCAATTCACATAAACAGATTGCAATTTTGCTGCTCAGAGAAAGAAGTCATGCGTGTTGCAAATTCTCTTCACAAACAGGTTCATTCTGTTCAGAACAACCCAGGGTTTGACGCCTTGTCATCTTGTAACTGTACATTAACCTTAGTGATCATAACCGTTGACACTGTATAAGACATGAGTTTTATGACATGGAAATGTGAAGTACACATTTGGACTAACTGGTGTATGACATCAAACCGGTATATTTATTATAATCCTAATCACCTCGTCTTTCAAAATACACAGAGTCCTCTTTATTTACAGCATCTCCCTCACTCAGACAACAAAAAGTGTTCCAATTTAGGTGCTTATCCGTGTCCAAATCTGCCATTTTCAACCCGTATACAGGTAGGAGTGTAAAGGGCTATATGTAAAGCATCTGTTATTTCATCTAGTAGTGTGTTTTATTAAAACAATGTGACCTACAGCAGCAGTACTTCACCATTCCCAATGTCTCTAATGTATTTGATCAGGAATGTGAATGTACTGTATTTCTGAGTCAGTGCTGAGTCTGAGTCAGTGCTGAGTCTGAGTCAGTGCTGAGTCTGAGTCAGTGCTGAGTCTGAGTCAGTGCTGAGTCTGAGTCAGTGCTGAGTCTGAGTCAGTGCTGAGTCTGAGTCAGTGCTGAGTCTGAGTCAGTGCTGAGTCTGAGTCAGTGCTGAGTCTGGGCTTCAGTGCTGTTTGAGTGTTATTTGTTTTTGTACGTACAGACATGCGCACACACAAAGCACACACACACAGAGAAACCGTGACATTGTTTTTTCATTGTAATGCAAATGTGCCTAACCCGAAGTGATGAGTGGGACTTTCTATAATAAACTGCAGGTAAACTTTCACCAGAGTAGGCAATGTTCTTGTTCACTTTGGTGTGAAGCTGGATTTTATTGCTTCAATTACTCCTTAAGCACCCTATTCCATATATAGTGCACTATTTTTTACCAGAGCTCTATGATTGATTTATTTTGCCCCCCCCCCCCCCCCCAAAAAAAAGTTTTCCGTAAACAAAAACAAAAAAACGTTATTCAACAGGAATTCAACAAAAAATAAGTTTCATTTACGAAATCTGTTCCCATGTCTTCCCAGGAATGAAAAGAGACGTTATAGTGTTTCAATGTAAAGCAGGTATGAAATTATTGTTATTTTCAAACAATCTCTTTTTGAGTTTAGTTGTGGTCAATTTGTAGGGTACAAATTATTATCATGATTTTTCGTGCCATCTACCCCCTGCTGTACAGGGTATAGGGTTCTGTTTGGCACACACCCACTGTTACAATGACTACAAACTGCACGCATCGTTTTTTATTGTCCAAATGCCTTTTTCCTAGACATGCAACAACCGTACCCCACCGCGACTTTATGTTTTCAACCCAGCCGCCAGCGACAAGGTATAACTGACAAGGTATAACTTGGCAAACGGTACGCAGTGCAACACCTATTCGATAGTCCATTTCTCCCTCAGCCCTCTGTGCGTATGTGTGGGGGGGGTGGGGGGGGGCATAATGATGTAAGAGAGGTGCGGTTTATAGCTACACGGCTTTGTGTGCACTAATAAAAGAAGAAGCAATTACCACATCCCAGAGATACATCTTTTTTTAATGGCTAATTCCCTGCTCTCCAAGTCGCCCAACAAGACCGACGACACAAAATCCAGTTACATGCAAAATGTCATCTGTAATTTAGGGTTTCCACGCGTTGGCGAGGCCGCGTCTCTAAATGGCTTTAATACGATTACAATGTTTCAAAAGCAATTCTCTGGCAAACTAATTGAGGCCTTTTTAAGACGAAGGAAAAACAAGCTGTTTTGGAACCTGGGTTAGCTACGAGACGCACGCACACACATTCTCACAAATGCCAAAATGGCCCCTAGTGCTTTAGCTCCCGCTGCCGTTATTGTCCAGGAGAGTAAAAAAGACGAGGATAATATCATCAGCTGGTTCAGAATGGATGCAGTTTGGCCCCTTCCTACGCATGGGGGATAATGTCACACGAGATTGCTGCCAGCGTGCTGTGTGTGTGTGTGTGTGTGTGTGTGTGTGTGTGTGTGTGTGTGTGTGTGTGTGTGTGTGTGTGTGTGTGTGTGTGTGTGTGTGTGTGTGTGTGTGTGTGTGTATGAGGACGTTATTGACTCTAAGGAACAGCAGACAGACTATGCCGTGGCGGTGACTGACAACAGCCAATCAAAATGCATCTATAGACTCTCCGCTGTTGGTGCATGATGGGTAATAATGCAAATGTGGTTTGCGGCTACCTGGTTGTTATTGGATGTCATGTTTAAATCAGACCGGTGACCCTTCTCTATACCATCAGGAATATATAGTGCACACTCATATATGCAGTATATATCACGTGTGTGTGTGTGTCAAGCGTATCTACAGGGAAGGTCATTATAGGAGCTTGGCTTTCGTCCGCCAGTACTGTACCATTACCTGAGGGTGACTTCTCCCTCCTCCTCCTCCCTCTCCTTGCCCCAAAAAATCCCTCTAAGTAGCAGTAGTGTCGTTTGCGGTGGTGGTCGGGCAGTGAGCTAGCTAAGTGATTGATTGTCAGGTAGAAATCCCATTCTTTAAATAGCCACGGTTAGCCATCAATCATATGAGCTGTCTCCTGGGGAAGGCACCGCTCCACCGGCACTGGCTCTCTCTGGCGCGCTTTTTCTCTCTCTCTCTCTCTCTTTCTCTCTCTCTCTCTCTCTTTCTCTCTCTCTCTTTCTCTCTCTCTCTCTCTCTCTCTCTCTCTCTCTCTCTCTCTCTCTCTCTCTCTCTCTCTCTCTCTCTACCTCTCTACCTCTCTACCTCTCTATCTCTCTATCTCTCTACCTCTCTATCTCTCTCTACCTCTCTACCTCTCTACCTCTCTAACCCTCTCTACCTCTCTACCTCTCTACCTCTCTAACCCTCTCTCTCTCTCTCTCTCTCTCTACCTCTACCTCTACCTCTCTCTCTTATCTCTGTCTGTCTTTCAGTCACTTTCTCTCTCTGGAGGTACAGGGTCCAAGGCTGCTGCTCAATCACTCACTGCCTTATCAGGCCACTCACACCCCACGTGTGTGTGCAGAGACTCTGGGACACACAGCAACTGTGTGAAAGGTATGAGAGGCTTACACACTTACAGTATATGCAGACACACACTTCCTAAAGCTGGCAAACACACACACACACACACACACACACACACACACACACACACACACACACACACACACACACACACACACACACACACACACACACACACACACACACACTTAATTCACATACTTGGGAAAGAGCAGTCTCCCTATCGGAAGCAAATATTGATGAACACAGCAAAGGGAACAATGATTTAGGGTAAAATTAATGTGAGGACGTTAAGATTTTCATGACCCACTATATTTTGCTATTGATTAAATAACATTTATTTGAGCTACAGCCTCACATGTAATAAATCGTGGAGTGAAATGATTCAGAGTAATGTGCCAGAGGCGATAGGGAATCAATAAGCCTACCTGCAGAATAAAACCTGAAGCATTGGATACGATGGTCACTTTTTTAATTTAAATGATAAATGGGCCAAACCATTGTCTTCATTAAATTCATTTCAGGTTATATAGCCCCCTTACAACATTTTCAGCTCAGTCGTTTTGAGTTATTGGATCATAGAATAGGATAGCTTGTTGAGGCCACAAAGGTGGCGTACATATTTCTATTCTAAATGAATTTGCACAGGGAGCAAAGCCCCGTCTGTGTAAGACGAATAAAAATGTCTGACTGGGAATCAATCCTCTTCAAAGGCAATAGAAGGAGCTTTGAGGAGCACCCTGCCTGTCTGTTATAACCCATAAATAGGGCATGATCTGTGTGTGTGTGTGTGTGTGCCTGTGCCTGTGTCTGTGTGAGCATAAATTTGCACAATGCGACAGTTAAATGCCCGGTTCATAACCACGACCTCCACCTTGGCATCACCTTTACATCTGCCCATCCAGACCACTCTCCATCTCTACATTAGACCCTTATGGGTTGGCACATCACCACCTCTCATTGAGAGGGCTCAATCCCTGACAAGCTGTTGTGATAACCCTTGGTCCTGGTTACTATTCCCTTTGATCCACTGGTTCCTCTCCTCTCCCTACTCTCCTCTGTCCTCTCCCTGCAGCTACACCAGTCTCTCTTTTGACTGACAGATGGGTTAGCGAATCACCACCTGTCATTTATCTCTTGTCCCTGTTATGATGTTGTAATAACCCCTGGTCCCCTTTGCCCATGATCCACTGGTCCCTCCTCAACAAGCTCTCACTGCAAAACTAGACGTTCATGGTTTTGAAGGCATTTCCTGACATCCCTAGGCCATGGATAGACATTCAATATCTAAGTCAATCTAGAACAATCTCCCTGTCCTCCCCTCCATCCTCTCCCTCTGCCCCAGGCCTTGTGGTGGTAAAACTAAACGTGTGTGTGTGTGGGTGTGGGTGCAGCTAAACCAGTCTCTCTCCAGCCTGTCTCTTTCTGGCCCAATCAGCTTCACAGGCATGCCTCCTGCCTCCTGCCTCCAGTCTTAGCATTGACTCAGTCTGAGCCCTGATAACATCTAATGAATCCAGCAGCGCTCAATCAGAGAGGGGCAGAGATGGGGAGAGATAGAGATGGGGAGAGAGAGAGATGGGGAGAGAGAGAGATGGGGAGAGAGAGAGATGGGGAGAGAGAGAGAGATGGGGAGAGAGAGAGAGATGGAGAGAGAGAGATGGAGAGAGAGAGGAATGGAGGGAGAGAGATGGAGAGAGAGAGGGATGGAGGGAGAGAGATGGAGGGAGAGAGAGATGGAGAGAGAGATGGATGGAGGGAGAGAGAGAGAGATGGAGGGAGAGAGAGAGAGAGATGGAGGGAGAGAGAGAGATGGAGGGGGGGAGAGAGAGAGATGGAGGGAGAGAGAGATGGATGGAGGGAGGGAGAGAGAGATGGAGAGAGATGGATGGAGGGAGAGAGAGATGGATGGAGGGAAGGAGAGATGTAGGAAGAGAGAGATGGAGGGAAGGAAGGAGAGATGGAGGGGGAGAGATGAGAAAGAGAGAGATGGAGGGAGAGAGAGATGGATGGAGGGAGGGAGGGAGAGAGAGATGGAGAGAGAGAGATGGCGAGAGAGAGATGGAGAGAGATGGATGGAGAGAGAGAGATGGATGGAGGGAAGGAGAGATGTAGGACGAGAGATGTAGGAAGAGAGAGATGGAGGGAAGGAGAGATGGAGGGAGGGAAGGAGAGATGGAGGGAGAGAGATGAGAAAGAGAGAGATGGAGGGAGGGAAGGAGAGATGGAGGAAGAGAGAGATGGAGGTAAGGAGAGGGTGGTTAGGGTGAGAGGGTGTGTGTGTGTCTGCCTCACCTTTGCAGAGTGTAGACTTGGACCACTCTGGAGGGAATCTCTGTAGGATCTTACAGTGTTTGTTTGGAGCCAATTTCAGATAGTGTTATATGGTTTCATGCTGAGTCAGTTTGCTGCATTATCTAAAGAAATCATTCCGTTTCGTCTGATAAGCGTCTGTTATTTGCTGTAGAAGCAGTAGATAACTTCCCTAAAGGTAGAGCCGTGCATATTCTCCTTCTTTGTGTTCCTAGTTCCCTTCGCTCCGTGTGTTGTTTGCTGTAGATTTAGTAGATAACTTCCCTAAAGGTAGAGCCGTGCATACTCTCCTTCTTTGTGTTCCTAGTTCCCTTCGCTCCGTGTGTTGTTTGCTGTAGAAGCAGTAGATAACTTCCCTAAAGGTAGAGCCGTGCATACTCCCATTCTTTGTGTTCCTAGTTCCCTTCGCTCCTTGTGTTGTTTGCTGTAGAAGCAGTAGATAACTTCCCTAAAGGTAGAGCCGTGCATACTCTCCTTCTTTGTGTTCCTAGTTCCCTTCGCTCCGTGTGTTGTTTGCTGTAGAAGCAGTAGATAACTTCCCTAAAGGTAGAGCCATGCATACTCTCCTTCTTTGTGTTCCTAGTTCCCTTCGCTCCGTGTGTTGTTTGCTGTAGAAGCAGTAGATAACTTCCCTAAAGGTAGAGCCGTGCATACTCTCCTTCTTTGTGTTCCTAGTTCCCTTCGCTCCGTGTGTTATTTGCTGTAGAAGCAGTAGATAACTTCCCTAAAGGTAGAGCCGTGCATACTCTCCTTCTTTGTGTTCCTAGTTCCCTTCGCTCCGTGTGTTGTTTGCTGTAGAAGCAGTAGATAACTTCCCTAAAGGTAGATCCGTGCATACTCTCCTTCTTTGTGTTCCTAGTTCCCTTCGCTCCGTGTGTTATTTGCTGTAGAAGCAGTAGATAACTTCCCTAAATGTAGAGCCGTGCATACTCTCCTTCTTTGTGTTCCTAGTTCCCTTCGCTCCGTGTGTTATTTGCTGTAGAAGCAGTAGATAACTTCCCTAAATGTAGAGCCGTGCATACTCTCCTTCTTTGTGTTCCTAGTTCCCTTCGCTCCGTGTGTTGTTTGCTGTAGAAGCAGTAGATAACTTCCCTAAAGGTAGATCCGTGCATACTCTCCTTCTTTGTGTTCCTAGTTCCCTTCGCTCCGTGTGTTATTTGCTGTAGAAGCAGTAGATAACTTCCCTAAAGGTAGATCCGTGCATACTCTCCTTCTTTGTGTTCCTAGTTCCCTTCGCTCCGTGTGTTATTTGCTGTAGAAGCAGTAGATAACTTCCCTAAATGTAGAGCCGTGCATACTCTCCTTCTTTGTGTTCCTAGTTCCCTTCGCTCCGTGTGTTGTTTGACAGTTGGACGTTTTTCCCGTTGTTCAATTTGAGTGTGATGAAATGTTTGGAAACAGATGCTGTTACATTTAACAGCTTCATAGACATAAATATCGCAGAGACATTGGCTTTCTATTGGTGAGGCAGATTCAGTTTGAGAGGGGAAGATTTTGTCTGACAAAGCAGGGGAAGAAACAGGGTAACAGTCTCTGGGATAATGGTTTGAGTGGTAATCTCATAACCTTATGGTCAACCAGCCGTTTAAGAGTTTTTTTTATGAACTACACTATACTTTTCAAAAGTGGCAAATTCCGAAACATTTTCACTTGAGTTGTATGAGAGTGTGTGTGTGTTTGATTTTGATTTATTTTGATTTATTTATTGTTTACTTCAGTTTATTTAGAAAATACTTTTTAACACATATTTTGTCTTAAAACTGCATGGTTGGTTAAGGGCTTGTCAGTAAGCATTTGACTGTAAGGTCTACTACAACTGCTGTATTCGGCGCAACTGCTCAGAGTTGAGGTGGGGAAAGGACTGTATCTAGATGGTTTGACTTGAGTCTGTCCTGGTGGTGTGTCCATTAAAACACACAGAGGAGGACTGCAGTTGAGTGGGCTGGTGACACCTTATGGTTGCAGTATGAGTCGTGAAAGGATATTGCAGGATGAATGACGAATGGATGATAAGGTTGAGGATGATTTAAGGATAGAACGTTAGGGTGTGGCTTGTAAAGCCTTGGAGATGCGATTGGACGTGGGTTGTATGGGGTGTTCATCAGGGACACGCAACATAAAGGTTCACACGTCACAAAGTTGTGCCGGGTGGCTGTTATAGGGAATGGGCTTAGCAAAGAACTACAAACTAAGGAGGCTGCCAGGACTAAACATAACCAAGGGGGGATTGTCAAACTGAGGACATGGATACAGAAAGAGATATAACAGGGAAGGTAAAGGCAGCGTCATGGACATAGTCTTTACTTATTTTCAACAACGTGACAAACCTTCTTTCTCATATCACGCACAAATGAAGGAAGGAAAATGTCCGCTACATTTTTTATCCTTTATTTAACTAGGCAAGTCAGTTAAGAACAAATTCTTATTTACAATGACGGCCTACCCCGGCCAAACCCAGACGATGCTGGGCCAATTGTGCGCCGACCTATGTGACTCTCAATCACGGCCGGATGTGATTCAGCCTGGATTCGAACCAGGGACTGTAGTTCCGCCTCTTGCACTGAGATGTAGTGCCTTAGACCTCTGCGCCACTCGGGAGCACTAAGCATGAACCATGTAGGAAGAAGCATGCTGCTTATGTGGGAAACAGAGGAGTGAGGGAAGGGGCATGGTCTAGGGTAATTGGAGTCCTGTAGAGGTGCCACGACCCTTCACAACAAGCACTATTAAATAGTGTTGGTCACATGACTACTCCAAACTGTGTTTAGGCAAAGCGGCCAATACGTTAACTATTTCTGATCCATGTTATTATCCCAGAATGGGGTCAGCCTTCGTCTGCTTTGTGTTCTATCAGCAGTAACTTGTGACTCACGGTAGGTCCTCAGTGAGAATAGCTACTTGTTTTCATTTTGCCATGAGTTGAATAAATGAATGAACCACACTTTGACTGAATCATATCAATGACTTTACAGTCTCCTCTAAGCATCTTAAACACAGCATGCATTTACTGTGCAGTGCTGTAACAGAGTGCATGCTTGTCAATCATATGCCTGTTAACATAACATGAAGATGTCATTCCACATTCATCACATTGATGTTTACTACAGTATAAATGACACATATGCACGTTTGTTTCTGAATTACAAAGATATATCTCAGTGATGTGAAATCTATCTGCTACTGGATGAGATGAATGGTAGGTCTGTTAAATGATACACGGGTGCTATTTTGCTGTAAACTGTAAATCATATGCTGGCATAACTCATAACATGATGAAGTAAAGCCAACTCCTCTAGAGTGAGTGAGTGTGCATTCATATTTAGGTGTGTGTGTGTGTGTGTGTGTGTGTGTTACCATGTTTCTCATATGCAGATCATGAGATGATGGCTGCCTCTTCCCTTCTCCATGATGTGTTATGACCCTGTTCTGCATCCCAAATGGCAACCTATTCCTTTCACAGTGCACTACTTTTGACCAGGGTCCATAGGGCTCTGGTCGAAAGTAGTGTACTATATAGGGAAGAGGGTGCTATTTGGGATGTAACCTGTGTATCTTTACGATTTGAATATGTTGCTGTCTCGCTCTCTCTCTCTATCTCGCTCTCTCTATCTCGCTCTCTCCCAAAACAAAGTCCTCCATAGAAGTCCTGTTGAATAATGGAGCTGCGAGAGGGAAGGAGGGAGAGTGAGAGGTGGGTAGGTGCCGGATAAAGAGGGAGGACACTGGGCTTTGGACACGGAAAGGATCAACAGCGGAGAGAACACAGATGGTGTCACGTGGATCAGTGGAGAGATTTGCTGTCAACCAATGCCAGGGTGAGAGGAAGAACACACACTATAGTCCGTGAGGGAGGTGCGCTGTGGCTGACGGTTGGTCAGGGAGGAAGGTTTCCTTTGAAAGTGGCTCTGCAGTACAGCCACTTTGAAGATTTTTGTATTCTGGACATTGGAGCGAGAATGTTGTGGTCGCTTGAAGGAGCCGCCATATCTGTTGGAGGGTGAAAAATTCAGTCAACAAACCTCAATCAGAAACACCTTTTTATATCTAGATCTTGTGGCCATGCATGGAAGCCTTTCAAAAATGCCCTCTGAGTTGGTTAATGATTGCTGTTCATTGAGCTGATAACTATACTTCCAACAGCGAAAATATCTACCACACATTGACGCCAATCACATACTTTTTAGTAAGTCGTCTGTGTCTCAAGTACATTCAAAGGTAACTATGACTTCCGTTCCATCTATACATTGTGCCACTTAAAGTAACAGGAAATGGCCTGTGTTTTCCATGTAAGGAACATTTGAAGGTTATTACTGTGCTACGATGGTCTCTCTCCATACAGTGCATTGGCTTCAGTTAACTTTACTATAATGACTGTTGATTTCAATTAGCAGAGTGAGATGTTAGTGTAGGTGTATGTTTGCCCTGCGGTAACAGCTTGCTGCAGTGGAAACAGTGGGACTACACTCAGGTTCCTGAACCCCCACAGTGTCTACCGATTAGGGATTCTATGCACACACACACACACACGCACGCATGCACGCACACAGACACACACACGCGCGCGCGAGCTTGGTAATTATATATACAGATTTTTTTTTAACCGTGTTTTTGTACAGCCAGCCATTCTAAATGAGTTCAATCCTCCTCACTTAGTGAGTTAGATCCCACAGGTATAGGGCTTTACTCCCTGTCTACATATAGGGCTTTACTCCCTGTCTACATATAGGGCTTTACTCCCTGTCTTCATATAGGGCTTTACTAATGACGGAGAGATGTGTGTTAGCTCCCTGTCTTCATATAGGGCTTTACTAATGACAGAGAGACGTGTGTTAGCTCCCTGTCTACATATAGGGCTTTACTAATGACAGAGAGACGTGTGTTAGCTCCCTGTCTACATATAGGGCTTTACTAATGACGGAGAGATGTGTGTTAGCTCCCTGTCTACATATAGGGCTTTACTAATGACAGAGAGATGTGTGTTAGCTCCCTGTCTACATATAGGGCTTTACTAATGACGGAGAGATGTGTGTTAGCTCCCTGTCTACATATAGGGCTTTACTAATGACGGAGAGATGTGTGTTAGCTCCCTGTCTACATATAGGGCTTTACTAATGACGGAGAGATGTGTGTTAGCTCCCTGTCTTCATATAGGGCTTTACTAATGACGGAGAGACGTGTGTTAGCTCCCTGTCTTCATATAGGGCTTTACTCCCTGTCTTCATATATGGCTTTACTCCCTGTCTTCATATAGGGCTTTACTAATGACAGAGAGACGTATGTTAGCTCCCTGTCTTCATATAGGGCTTTACTCCCTGTCTTCATATAGGGCTTTACTCCCTGTCTTCATATAGGGGCTTTACTAATGACAGACAGGCGTGTGTTAGCTCCCTGTCTATATATAGGGCTTTACTCCCTGTCTTCTTATAGGGCTTTACTCCCTGTCTTCATTTAGGGCTTTACTAATGACGGAGAGACGTGTGTTAGCTCCCTGTCTTCATGTAGGGCTTTACTCCCTGTCTTCTTATAGGGCTTTACTCCCTGTCTTCATTTAGGGCTTTACTAATGACGGAGAGACGTGTGTTAGCTCCCTGTCTTCATGTAGGGCTTTACTCCCTGTCTTTTTATAGGGCTTTACTAATGACAGACAGGCGTGTGTTAGCTCCCTGTCTACATATAGGGCTTTACTCCCTGTCTTCTTATAGGGCTTTACTCCTCCATATACTGGACACACCTTTGGAATGACAACATTATCAACAAGTGTGAAATGCAGTTATGTGTAACATAACAATGCCTGTAAGCGGATAACAGGAATAGAGCCAGAAGGTATTAGGATGATTATATACCCATTCTCCCTTTGGGCCCAGGGGTCCTCTGAGATGATCCACTGCCTCGAGGAATCGCTTCTATCCCTCCTCCTTTCCGCTTGCTGCTTGCTTTTCAGGTGTGAGATTATTTGGTGGTGAGACACCCGAATCCCACTCCACACACGATTCCACTGGCAGGCATGCCCACACACAGAGACACACAAACCTTTTACGATGTTGTGTCGAAACCAACCCCCTGCCGAGAGTCAATTACAACAGAGCTCAAAACGGGATTGGGGATCACGAGAGGAACCAGCGGTTGGAGACATCTCTGAGCAAAGCTTATTTTTTTTGACTGAAAAAGACGAAACGATCAACGTCTCTCTAGTGTGTATGTTGCTGCAGCGATTCTCTGTCGAGAACATGCTTTCCCCTTTATAACCCTGCTGCTATGGGACTCAACATCTTAGTGGTGTGTGCGTCAACTGTCTTCGGCTGAATTGCCCCCGTGTACACTACCTATGCCTGAACACTCTTCCTTTACAATCTGCTGTTGATGGTTTTTGTTGTACTACGTGGCAGTCGTAATTATTGATGACCACATTTGCCGCTGTGCGCCGTGATAAAAAAAAACAACCCTTGACTCCGGAGACGGCACGGAAATGAAAGTTGAGATACACTGAGAAATTTTGTGAGTTATTCTCTTGGACAGTCAGTAGCCCCACGTGTGGCATCAATAATGGAGGTTGAGGCCGCTGCTGGTGAAGGAGGCGTGTCGGTCGGAGTTTACAGAGTTACTGGAGCTATCGAAGCAGGAAGTAGTAGATTGGCTCGCTGATAGCGTCGCACATGACCCACTGCTCTCATTAACTCAGGTTGCGGAGGTTAACGGTGCCACAACAAACCCCAAGAGTCATTATTATTCAATTAACAGGAGTCTCCTTTGGCTTTTATGTGCAGAAGTAATTACATGAATTACATGACATTGTTTGAGTCAATGAGGTCGATAAGTTAGACGTACAGTGGTTATTATTGTCACGCCCTGACCTTAGAGATCCTTATTATTCTCTATGTTTGGTTAGGTCAGGGTGTGATTGGGGTGGGAAAATCTATGTTTTCTATTTCTTTGTGTTTTGGGCTGAGTATGGTTCCCAATCAGAGGCAGCTGTCTATCGTTGTCTCTGATTCGGGATCATATATAGGTTGTAATTTTCCTTTTGGGTTTTGTGGGATCTTGTTTTCTGTATATTTTATTTTGCCTTACAGAACTGTGCACTTTCGTTTTTGTCGTTGTTATTTTGCTTTTTGGTGTCATCAATAAAAAAGAGCCATGTACGCCTACCACGCTGCACCTTGTCCGGTCATTCCACAAGCGAGAGCCGTAACAATTATTTAAACGAAGGTTCATGAGTCTATCTGTATCATCAGTTCCAGTGTGCACTGTTTCTTCTCCTAGTCCCTCTAAAAGGATT
Source organism: Oncorhynchus kisutch (assembly GCF_002021735.2). Classification (NCBI taxonomy): domain Eukaryota; kingdom Metazoa; phylum Chordata; class Actinopteri; order Salmoniformes; family Salmonidae; genus Oncorhynchus; species Oncorhynchus kisutch. The sequence goes on along the minus strand of NC_034180.2, from coordinate 1,393,438 downwards.
GTAATATGAGTATTATAAACCGTTTGGTTGTGTTCGCACTTTCTCACTTGTGTCCTAATTTGGTGCCTGAAGTATCGCAGCGAAAGCCCACACTACAATCGTCAAGCACTAGATTTTTTCGTAGCCCATCTTCAGAATGGGTCTCCACCACAGATCAAGAAAGGAGTCAACGAGGAATTCTGCCGGCTCTGTTGGCAACCGTGACCTCATAGTGGCTCTGCCTGTGGAAGCTGGTGCTTGTGGAGATCTGTTTGATCTTATGAAAGCGAAGGGAAATCTAGCTCTTAATGGTGGGGAATGGTGGTGTCAGTCATGCACAGCATCAACCCTTCAGCCTTGTGGGTGGTGGGTAGTGAGCTACAGAGGATACATCGGGTCAAGGACCCGATGAGGCAAGTTACTGTAATGAGATTTTGGGCTTCCTTGAAGTATCTGTTAATAATAATATTTTTGGCATTTTTCCTCATTACTGATTCTCGCTAGTAAAATGTGCCTGTGACTAAATAGTTGTTGTAACTTCATATAGTTATCAGGTCAAATGTTTATTTTAGTCAAAATCACTCGAATAATACAGCAATTAGCATCAGAACAACAAAAAGACTTCCTTCATTCCCAGGTACATTGTTCATAGTTTAAGAACAGTTGTTTAGAACAGTTGTTGTGGTCTCTCTTTTTCAAACAAGCATTGCAGAGCTGGCTACAATTTCAATGTCATCCCCCTGAAAAGATACATCAATACATCATCATACATCAAATATTATGGCTGAACTCAAGTGTGCTGGTTGAAAAAGGTATTTTGTTCTTAAAAGATATGGTAAATTGTAATGGTAGAGTTATGTCCTTCATGGAGTTATCAGAATTGTACGGGAAGGTCTGCTCAATCCAAGAGTACAACCAATTTGATTACAGCATTGCCCTAAAAATGGATTAGGTGGGTGGCAGCGGGAGGAGGTAGAGAACTGGTCTGTCTGCCCAATATAAAGGATCAAAACTGGCCAGCGGGAGGAGGTAGGGAACTGGTCTGTCTGCCCAATATAAAGGATCACAACTGGAGGAGGAGGGTGGCAGCGGGAGGAGGTAGGGAACTGGTCTGTCTGCCCAATATAAAGGATCACAACTGGAGGAGGAGGGTGGCAGCGGGAGGAGGTAGGGAACTGGTCAGGGCATTGACCATGGATGCTTCTGTGTGTCGCTCTGAATGGGAGTCTGTTGGATGACTGGTATGATGTTGTGGTGGAACAATTCTCTGGCTGTAACCAACCTTAAAGAAGTTGTTTCTGCCCCAGGTTTGTCCTCACCCCAACTCCAACCCTTCCTGCTGTGAAGGGAGCTCTGCTATCTGTCAGGGATCATTGTGTGTGTGTGTGTGTGTGTGTGTGTGTGTGTTGTGTGTGTGTGAGGGAGAGACTGGGCTGCTGTGTGAGAGAGACTGGGCTGCTGTGTGAGACCGAGTGATCAAAGCCTCATCAGAACCAGAGATGACATATCGGGGTGAGCCTCTCCCTTCAGCTGAAACGAGGCAAACTGTGTGTGTGTCTGATGTAAGCAGGAATTAACTCCATAGCTGTTAAGTAGTTCAGTAGTGCCTCTCCGATGGGTACATTTACATTGTAGTCATCTAGCAGACGCTCTTATCCAGAGCGACTTACAGGAGCATTTAGGGTTAAGTGCCTTGCTCAAGCGGACGTCAACACATTTTTCAGTTAGTCGGCTCGGGGATTCGATCCAGCAACCTTTCAGTTACTGGCCCAACACTCGTAACCGCTAGGCTACCTGCAACACGGAGAAGTAGCAACAAGGCGGGGGTATCTGGAATGTGATGTGACGGAATAAGATGTGACCCCCTCTGGATGACTTCCTGTAAGGTTCACTAAGCATGTGATGGTAATGGAACGTATACAGCCTCATTATAATTGAGATGATGGACTCTTTGGCAGGCATTTTCTCTGGGTTTCTTCAGTCTATGTAGCAGCTGTCAAATAGAACCAGCGATGCTGCTCTTGTTTCGTGGTGCGTCTGTGATGGAATAGTGGCACAATCTCAAGATCAAGGTCCTCGTTGTGAGTTTGTGGTTTACAGATTTGTGTTCGGGTGGACTTGTCTTTGAAGCCGTTGTATGTGATGACAAGTGGATGTCATGTTAACCACTGCAATAGGGTCTTGTCAGCTCTTTCTGTGTGAAAAACATTTTCATTCAGACAAAAAAGACCCCCATGGTTTTGATACCAACCACACCGCTTTTGAAGTCCTGCCTTTGAATGGGAGAAAACCCCCTGTCCTCCACCTAGCTTTTAATGAACTCCAATCTAGACCGCAGAGAACATGAAGGCAGTTACTAAAGAACACAACAATGAGTTGATTTGATATTCAGAAAGTTGTATCTGATTCAATGCCATTATTTTCTGATTTGCTCTCTGATTCGTTGTTTAATCTTAAATGAAAACTTGACACATTCTCTTTCATAAGGGGAAATTCCACACAGACAGTAGTTGATGATTGAGCCTTTGTTTTACACTAATTATGTTTCTTGTGCATGCGTTCCTTGTTTGGGAAATCCCAATGCCCCATATGTGATTCAGTTTGAGACAAGCCGATTCAATTGAGCGCAATTATAGAAATAAACAGTCATTAAAGTAACGGTCCAAATATGCGTGATATATTGAGATGCATGTTGTAAATCACAGCAACACACACACACACACACACACACACACACACACACACACACACACACACACACACACACACACACACACACACACACACACACATCTCTCTGTGTGGAATGTGACAGCGTCGTAAATCAATGTTGTTAATCCAATATGGGTGATGGGAGTTCGGGAGCCAGTAGATTGAAATGATACAGTTCCTTAGAGAGAGAGAGAGAGAACCCTCTTCCAATGGGCCTGTTGCATTGTGGGAGGTCGATTATCTCTGTGTGACATTATGAAAACAGTCATTAAACCGTCACATGAGATTCTTGATCTATAAAGAGATTTTCACTTCTGTATTATTCCCAGAAGATTGCTTTATGAAAATCTGCTATGCATATACAGTCCAGTTGCCAGAGTGATAAAGTGCCCCACAGCGACGAATTGGGGCCATTAACAAACACTCTGCAGATTCTAAGCATTTCTGAGGAAGCGCATTCGCTTGGAAAGAAAGCCCTTCAAGCATCCATCGTCTCCTCCAAGCCGTCAACGCAAAGTCAACACTGGGAAATAAGAAGAATCTCCATGGGAAAAATCTCTTTGAATACATTCGTGGGAAACATCCGGGCCACCGTCCTCCATGGTCCTAAGATAGAAGGCTTTTAACCTGCATAATTAGCCTGTTCATCAGTAGTATTCCTATGACACCGCTTTAGGCCTCTTTGTAACCCATGTGTTTCGCTTCATTCTGGATGGACCTGATGCGGGACGAACGTCATCATTAGCCTTAACGCTATCTCGCCTAGCTTGTCTTTCGTTGCCCTATGAGGAGCCTTACTTGTCTGTCGCTGTGCAAGATTGAACTGATAGTGATTGGTGGAAGTGTTGGAAGCTTAATGATGATTGGTGGAAGCGGTGTAAAGCTTAATGGCTTCCCCTTTTATCTCCGAAGGCTTTTATCCCTCGTTGTAGCTTAGCAGACAATTAGAGGGCAAAGCCGTATTGGTTGATGCATTTGTATAAAAGTCATTTTAAGTACTAATTGAGCCCTGGTGCTTCCAAGCATATGTTAGGTCATGAGTGCAGGACTTGCATTGAAGTTCTCACAATTGACGTGTGTATCTTTAATACCGTAATATGTTGTACATCAGTTCTCCAATGATTATTCCAATGTTCTTCGATGACATACTCTACAGTGTTCCTTTACAGTGTTCCTTTACAGTGTTCCTTTACAGTGTTCCTTACAGTGTTCCTTTCTAGTGTTCCTTTCTAGTGTTCCTTTACAGTGTTCCTTTACAGTGTTCCTTTACAGTGTTCCTTTCTAGTGTTCCTTTCTAGTGTTCCTTTACAGTGTTCCTTTCTAGTGTTCCTTTCTAGTGTTCCTTTCTAGTGTTCCTTTCTAGTGTTCCTTTCTAGTGTTCCTTTACAGTGTTCCTTTACAGTGTTCCTTTCTAGTGTTCCTTTACAGTGTTCCTTTACAGTGTTCCTTTCTAGTGTTCCTTTACAGTGTTCCTTTCTAGTGTTCCTTTACAGTGTTCCTTTACAGTGTTCCTTTCTAGTGTTCCTTTACAGTGTTCCTTTCTAGTGTTCCTTTACAGTGTTCCTTTACAGTGTTCCTTTCTAGTGTTCCTTTACAATGTTCCTTTCCAGTTACCTTGCAGTTAAAGCTATAGCTATACTCGGAGACTGCTGGTATTGAGTGAACTGAACTATATTAAAACACCAAAAGCATTACAGATGGAGTTAAGAGGCAATTTATAAATTGCACCATGCCTGGAACTAAAGAATTATATCCAATTTACTTTTTCTTCAAGACATTGTCAGGGCACATTCTCACTTTTAATTAAGGTTACTTTCCTATTATGGTCAGACATGAGGAAATGTCCATATCCTTTGCCCATAGAGTGCAGTTTGATTTACGAATGACTTTTTATTCATTTTTAATGAGAAATCAAACTGCTGCTACTGTGTACAGGAAAATGTCGCGCTGGAAATAAAATAGCCTAGCCAATTAGCGGTTATGTTTGGTCCTAATGAACTACAGTATGTACATACACATACACATAGTCAGTGTATGTGCGGTTGTAGTTTGTCGTCTGAACTAGCGGCTACTAACGGATGCTGATCTACCTTGATTAGAATGTAGTGTGGTCCGCTACTTTCTCCATATTACCGCTAACAGCAAAGTGCTATTTCTGAGTTAGAGCTCAACAAGTTCTTAAGGTCTTTCTTCCAACGAGAGGCCAAACGAGGATACTTGAAGATCCCCTGAAAGGTACAGCCCTTGCGCCTTATCATTCATTTTCAACCACTCATTACTGTGGGGTTTTGATGATGGGGGTTTACTTGGCTCATCGCTCTCTAGCAACTCCTTGTGGCAGGCCGGATGCCTGCAGGCTGACAGTGGTCGTCAGTTGAACAGTGTTTCCTCCGACACATTGGTGCAGCTGGCTTCCGGGTTAAGCCAGCGGGTGTTAAGAAGAGCGACTTGGCGGGTAATGTTTCACTAAATTGAGGAGAAAAAGGGAAGAATTACCCCCCAAAATAAAATGTATCTTATTATATTTTAAAGACCTCTAGTCTATACAGGCCTTTCACCCTGGCTTGTCTCTGACTGGTGTAATAGTGGGTATATATATATATATATATTAGCGGTTATATATATATATATATATATATATATATATATATATATATATATATATTAGCGGTTATATATATATATATATATATATATATATATATTTATATATATGAGAGAGACTTTCTTAATAGCCAGGCCTGTGCTCGTCTATTGAGGGATGGATCTATGGCAGTCAGGTGTAACAGTGGGTGAATATAAATACGAGAGAGAGAGACTTTCTTAATAGCCAGGCCTGTGCTCTTCTATTGAGGGATGGATCTATGGCAGTCAGGAGAGACCCCGTCCAAGATCAAGAGCTCTACACTGGGGACCAGAGTGTCCCGATGCTGCTAGCTTATGGAGGGAGATTCAGTCATGAAGAGCAGAGTTGGGAAGAGAATAAGTTGTTTTTGATCACGAGGTTGGATTGACTTGGATTGCATACAGATTTGCCATGTCCTACCCACATTCTCTCTGTGTGTGTGTGTGTGTGTGTGTCCGTTTGTCACACTGTGGGAAGCCATCCACCCTTGAAGGCTTGAGATGATGAGAGGAGGTGTTTCTTTACAAGGATAGGTGAATATTTTCTATGATGTAATATCACTGCTGGAACACCTTGACAGCGATAGATACAATGTTGTCTGGTTCAGGACTTTAAGGAAGAAATCATGGCAGAATAGAACTACCCCTGGTGGACGTGTTTAACTATACTGGGGACCAGAAGTCCCAACAAGAATAGTAAATTAACTGAAATTTGACCAACTGGGAACATGTTGTTGGTCCCCACAAGGTCAAATGCTATTATGTTTAAGGTCAGGGTTAGGAGCTAGGTTTAGGGTTAAGATTAGATTTTCAGGTTAGGGTTAGGGTTTAGGGAGAATAGGATTTTGAATGGGACTGAATTTATCACGGTTCAAGGAAGACCCACATGGAGACAATGCCGAAGTAACAAAAGTTTATTACTAGAACAGGGGGCAGGCAAAAACGACAGGTCAAGGGCAGGCAGAGGTCAATAATCCAAGGTGGTGTGACAACATACAGAAATGGCAGGCAGGCTCATGGTCAAAACCGGGAAAACTAGAAAACAGGAACTAGAAACAGACAGGAGCAAGGGGAACACCTCTGGTGGGCTTGACGAACAAAACGAACTGTCAACAGACAAACAGAGAACACAGGTATAAATACACTGGGGATAATGGGGAAGATGGGTGACACCTGGAGGGGGGTGGAGACAAGCACAAAGACAGATGAAACAGATCAGGGTGTGACAGAATTGTGTGTCCCCACAAGATTAGTTATACAAGACTGTGTGTGTGTGTGTGTGTGTGTGTGTGTGTGTGTGTGTGTGTGTGTGTGTGTGTGTGTGTGTGTGTGTGTGTGTGTGTGTGTGTGTGCGCGCGCGCCATGGGCGCTTCTGCATCCTTGTGTGTATGGGAATGTGTGTGTATGATAGTGTGCTCTGATTAAGATGCATTGGCAGGACACAGCTCCGTTAAGGGCCACACCCACCTCCGGGCCAATGTCATAGCTGTTCTATCTCCCACAGCTGATTAGAAGTGCTTCATAATTGGAAATATCAAGTCCTGACCTTTTAAAGATATTTAATTTATTTTCTTCAAAGACAAAGCAATTAAACGACCGCGGACGTTTCAGCCCTGCTAGAAAAAGGTTAGCTAATCTGCCTGCTAGGAATCTTAACATGCGGCCAAGATGTTTTTGTTTTTTTAACACTCGCGACAATGATGTGTAACTAAATTAAGCAAAACTATTAAGCTCTCTTCAGGTTCTCAAGCCAACTATATCAGTCACGGTTGGACCCGGTTAGAACAACAATTAAATACAGTATGTATTGTTCCTCGTCATTTTGTTATCCTTTGCTTTTGGCCCCTGTGAATGGTTTAGTGTGGACGGCACTGCTTAAGGCATTGTCTAGGTGATGATGTCAGACTTGGGTGTTATGTTAAGTGATTCCCTCTAGAGTCTAAGCCCTGTCTAAGCTGGAGGGGGGGGGGGGAATCATACCAAGGATGGTCATACTAAGGATCACTTTACCCCTACCTACATGTACAAATGACCTCGACTAACCTGTACCCCCACACATTGACTCGGTACCGGTACCAACCTGTATATAGCCTTGTTATTGTTATTTTATTGTGTTACTATTTATTACTTTTTACTTTAGTTTATTTGATTAATATTTTCTTAACTCTTCTTGAACTGTACTGTTGGTTTAAGGGCTTGCATTAAGCATTTCATGGTAAGGTCTACACCTGTTGTATTCGGCGCATTTGATTTAATTTGATCATTTAGCTATTTGATTTTGAGTTTTAAGACCCCTTAAGGTATCAAAAAATATTGGATGAAACATGAATTTGGCATTACTGCTATAAGCCAATAGAAACCCACTGAATAACAGATTCACTACATGGAACAACAGATAGGCCAACAAAATACCTAAAGGAAGTTTGTTCTGAAGTGTCTGTCCGATATCAGAGAGTTATTAAAAAGATCAAGAAACGTATTTGTTGTGTTTAGTGTGCAGCCCAAACCGTTTGGACGCTACAGACAGAAGTTGGAGGAAGAGGCTGTACCGACTTCGGACGAGTCTTGTGCGGCTTGTCGGAGTCCTAGAGGGAAATGGAGAACGCCATCGTGTTCGTGGGAGTCTCGTCAAAAACAGTTTGGATGCTAAAGATGTTTTTTTTTCTGAGACGACCTCTTCACTCATGGTCTGACAAACACCGCTCTAGCTCTGCCACCTTTCACCGCAGATGCGGAAGGGCGATATTGGCAGATGGGGTGGATTGAGACGCAGCCCATGCAACAAAAAGACGGGGATGTTTTTGATTATGTTAATTAGATTTCCGCTGGGGCGCAGATATTGTAGGCTAAGGGGTTAATAGAGTGGAAGATTGGGTGAGATGAGGTAGACTTTAGTGTAGTGGGTGGGAGAGACATACACACCGCAATGAGTGAATTGGCTTTTCATGAGGTATAGAGGTGTCCGAGAAGAGATTGCAACATGACAGGTATCTCTGAGGCTTCTCTCTGGGGTAATTAAAGGGTTAGGGTTAGATTGCGAACATGACAGGTATCTCTGAGGCTTCTCTCAGGGATAATTAAAGGGTTAGGGTTAGATTGCAACATGATAGGTATCTCTGGTCCTTCTCTCAGGTCTAAGTAAAGGGTTAGATTGCAACATGATAGGTATCTCTGGTCCTTCTCTCAGGGCTAAGTAAAGGGTTAGATTGCAACATGACAGGTATCTCTGGTGCTTCTCTCAGGGCTAAGTAAAGGGTTAGATTGCAACATGCCAGGTATCTCTGGTCCTTCTCTCAGGGCTAATTAAAGGGTTAGATTGCAACATGACACGTATCTCTGGTGCTTCTCTCAGGGCTAAGTAAAGGGTTAGATTGCAACATGCCAGGTATCTCTGGTGCTTCTCTCAGGGCTAATTAAAGGGTTAGATTGCAACACGACAGGTATCTCTGGTGCTTCTCTCAGGGCTACGTAAAGGGTTAGATTGCAACATGATAGGTATCTCTGGTCCTTCCCTCTGGGCTAATTAAAGGGTTAGATTGCAACATGACAGGTATCTCTGGTGCTTCTCTCAGGGCTAATTAAAGGGTTAGATTGCAACATGACAGGTATCTCTGGTGCTTCTATCAGGGCTAAGTAAAGGGTTAGATTGCAACATGACAGGCATCTCTGGTCCTTCTCTCAGGGCTAAGTAAAGGGTTAGATTGCAACATGACAGGTATCTCTGGTCCTTCTCTCAGGGCTAATTAAAGGGTTAGATTGCAACATGACAGGTATCTCTGGTCCTTCTCTCAGGGCTAATTAAAGGGTTAGATTGCAACATGACAGGTATCTCTGGTCCTTCTCTCAGGGCTAAGTAAAGGGTTAGATTGCAACATGACAGGCATCTCTGGTCCTTCTCTCAGGGCTAAGTAAAGGGTTAGATTGCAACATGACAGGTATCTCTGGTCCTTCTCTCAGGGCTAAGTAAAGGCCAGAAATCAAACCCTCGAGAGAGCTGAGAGGACCTGACTTTTATCGTTACACTCCGACAACACTGGATTAAAACATATTTCAATGTGCTTTCTTCTCTATATAGTCAGACATACTCATACACAGAGAGAGAGAGAATCGACACACAATATCGACACACAAAGTAATGCGTGTTAATGCGTTCCGAGAGCCGATCTGTTATCCAACAATTAGTTTTATAGCCCGGCTACTGCAAGTGTGAAAATCCCCCCTACTTGCAATGTATTCGATGCTAAAGTTTTACACCATATCTGTTCAACAACATCTTTCTGCTTTCATTAATAAAATAACGATAAAAAATACTTTCAAAATGCAGATGTTTATTTCAGCAAAAACTCAGCTACACTTCAGTTGCACTTCCCGCGAGCTCCACGACCACGGGTAGAACCTTGCTGAGATGATCAATGTATTTGTTGCGTTGTTGTATCCTCAGTTTCTTGCTTGTAGGCTTGGCAGAGTTACTGAGTTACATTTTTCACAATAAAGTAGGCTAATGAAGGCAACAAATTGATGCTTACTGGAACACCCAAACGCATCCAATTGTTATAATAGAATTTGAAACAATAGCATTTAACTAGCACACACAGACATGGACATGAACACCCCCCCCCCCCCCACCCCACGCCCAACCCACACACCATCCTCTCTCTCCTCTTCTCCTCCTTCCCTTTCTCGTTCTCTCTCTTCTTTCCATATCTACTGAGCTGTATGTGGGTTGTTGTTGGGCCGGGGGGGGGGGGGGGGGGCTCAATGTTTATCAGTGCTTTGGTTCCTACTCTCTGAGCCATGCAAATAATTGTGTTGTTGACTGTTGTCACATGCATTTTTAATCCAGCCACAGGAGCTCGACTAGCGAGCCAAAACTTCCCCCCTTCTTCCTTTACTTCCCCTTCCTCCCCCTCTTCCATCTTCCGCCTCTCGCTCTCTCCTTCCATTCCTCCCTTTTCCACTCTCTCCCTTCTACCTCTCCCCCCTCCCTCCCTCCCTCGGTCGTTCCCTCCCATTCCTCCCTTTTCCGCTCTCTCCCTTCTACCTCTCCCCCTCCCTCAGACGTTCCCTCCCATTCCTCCGTTCTCCGCTCTCTCCATCCTCCCTCTCCACCCTCCCTCAGTCGTTCCCTCCCATTCCTCCGTTCTCTCCATCCTCCCTCTCCACCCTCCCTCAGTCGTTCCCTCCCATTCCTTCGTTCTCCGCTCTCTCCATCCTCCCTCTCCACCCTCCCTCAGTCGTTCCCTCCCATTCCTCCGTTCTCCGCTTTCTCCATCCTCCCTCTCCACCCTCCCTCAGTCGTTCCCTCCCATTCCTCCGTTCTCCGCTCTCTCCATCCTTCCTCTCCACCCTCCCTCAGTCGTTCCCTCCCATTCCTCCGTTCTCCGCTCTCTCCATCCTCCCTCTCCCCCCTCCCTCAGTCCTTTCCTCCTCCCATTCCTCCGTTCTCCGCTCTCTCCATCCTCCCTCTCCACCCTCCCTCAGTCGTTCCCTCCCATTCCTCCGTTCTCCGCTCTCTCCATCCTCCCTCTCCACCCTCCCTCAGTCGTTCCCTCCCATTCCTCCGTTCTCCGCTCTCTCCATCCTCCCTCTCCACCCTCCCTCAGTTGTTCGCTCCTTCCCTTCCTCACACATAGCTATCTGTCCTTTTCAGCCCCTATCATTGGAATCAATGTGATTGATTCTGTCTCCGTCAATGGATTTCTCTGTCAAGGTGAAGCTGCACTTTAATCATGGGGCATCTTAAATATTTGATCAGTCAGAGTTCATCACGGGGTTGGATAGCCTATGGAGGGAAGGGAGGGATGATTTGAGAGGGATGGAATGAGACATTCAAGTGGCTGCTTTTTATCTCTCAATGGGAATACTGGGAATACATACGTTTGTGTTTGTTGGAGGGATAGTGCTACTTTCTCTGTCTTACAGTCACGCCATGTAACCCCCCCCCCCCCCCACACACACACACACACACACGCTTCCTATCCTGTAAAGAGTACCTGGAGACATTTAATAGAAGAATTTCATGGGCTTCAGTGGGCATTTAAGGGGGCATGCGTGTTCCAAAAATAGACTTGAATGTATTAAAGCCCATTGTTGGGAACGTTCTTCAGCACTGCCTCCAGTCCTAGGGGTTCTAGTGGCTGAATGTGGATTGGTGAAGTTATTGCCCATAATGCCATAGCAGTGACTGCTTTGAACTCAGGCCTGATGACTCCCTCTACTCGGGGTAAATTGCTTATATCAAATCAAATCCAATTTGTTTATATAGCTCTTCGTACATCAGCTGATATCTCAAAGTGCTGTACAGAAACCCAGCCTAAAACCCCAAACAGCAAGCAATGCAGGTGTAGAAGCACGGTGGCTAGGAAAAACTCCCTAGAAAGGCCAGAACCTAGGAAGAAACCTAGAGAGGAACCAGGCTATGAGGGGTGGCCAGTCCTCTTCTGGCTGTGCCGGGTAGAGATTATAACAGAACATGGCCAAGATGTTCAAATGTTCATAAATAATAATAATCACAGAGTTGTCGAGGGTGCAGCAAGTCAGCACCTCAGGAGTAAATGTCAGTTGGCTTTTCATAGCCGATCATTCAGAGTATCTCTATCACTCCTGCTGTCTCTAGAGATTTGAAAACAGCAGGTCTGGGACAGGTAGAACGTCCGGTGAACAGGTCAGGGTTCCATAGCGGCAGACAGAACAGTTGAAACTGGAGCAGCAGCATGACCAGGTGGACTGGGGACAGCAAGGAGTCATCAGGACAGGTAGTCCTGAGCCATGGTCCTAGGGCTCAGGTCCTCCGAGAGAGAGAGAGAAAGAAAGAGAGAATTAGAGAGAACATACTTAAATTCACACAGGACACCGGATAAGACAGGAGAAGTACTCCAGATATAACAAACTGACCCTAGCCCCCCGACACATAAACTACTGCAGACAACTTTGCCAAAGCACAGCCCCCGCACCACTAGAGGGATAGCTTCAACCACCAACTTATCATCCTGAGACAAGGCCGAGTATAGCCCACAAAGATCTCCGCCACGGCACAACCCAAGGGGGGGCGCCAACCCAAACAGGAAGATCACATCAGTGACTCAACCCACTCAAGTGACGCACCCCTCCTAGGGACGGCATGAAAGAGCACCAGTAAGCCAGTGACTCAGCCCCTGTAATAGGGTTAGAGGCAGAGAATCCCAGTGGAAAGAGGTGAACCGGCCAGGCAGAGACAGCAAGGGCGGTTCGTTGCTCCAGATCCTTTCCGTTCCCCTTCACACTCCTGAGCCAGACTACACTCAATCATATGACCCACTGAAGAGATGAGTCTTCAGTAAAGACTTAAAGCTCTCACATGAATAGGCAGACCATTCCATAAAAATGTAGCTATATAGGAAAAGGCCCTGCCTCCAGCTGTATGCATAGAAATTCTAGGGACAATTAGGAGGCCTGTGTCTTGTGACCGTAGCGTACGTGTAGGTATGTACGGCAAACACTGTCTACTTTATAACCAAATTGTGTATTTTCTACACTAGTTTTGAGGTAGCTACGTATCCGGCTTCCCTCCCTGAAGAACTTAATTTCCAGAATTGGCTAGACTGAAGAACATGAATAGACAGCACTAATAATGTCATAATTTGCATCCTAGCTATGTAGCGGCATAAACATGCAGAAGAAGAGAGAGACTGTGACAGATACAGTGGGGCAAAAAAGTATTTAGTCAGCCACCAATTGTGCATCCGTGTAAAGGAAAGAATGAATGGGCCCATGTATCGTGAGATTTCGAGTGAAAACCTCCTTCCATCAGCAAGGGCATTGAAGATGAAACGTGGCTGGGTCTTTCAGCATGACAATGATCCCAAACACACCGCCCGGGCAACGAAGGAGTGGCTTCGTAAGAAGCATTTCAAGGTCCTGGAGTGGCCTAGCCAGTCTCCAGATCTCAACCCCATAGAAAATCTTTGGAGGGAGTTGAAAGTCCGTGTTGCCCAGCAACAGCCCCAAAACATCACTGCTCTAGAGGAGATCTGCATGGAGGAATGGGTCAAAATACCAGCAACAGTGTGTGAAAACCTTGTGAAGACTTACAGAAATCATTTGACCTCTGTCATTGCCAACAACGGGTATATAACAAAGTATTGAGATAAACTTTTGTTATTGACCAAATACTTATTTTCCACCATCATTTGCAAATAAATAAATTAAAAATCCCTACAATGTGATTTTCTGGATTTCTTTTTCTAATTTTGTCTGTCATAGTTGAAGTGTACCTATGATGAAAATTGCAGGCCTCTCTCATATTTTTAAGTGGGAGAACTTGCACAATTGGTGGCTGACTAAATACTTTTTTACCCCACTGTATAGTGGATGAGAAAGAGAAAAGAGAGAGAGATCAGACTTGCACCATCGATCTGTGTCTGCATCCTCACTGGCAATGAGTCATCACTTTTTTTCCATATTTTTCTCCCCCACACTCTCTGTCTCTCCTCTGGTTGCTGGGAGCTGTGTCTTCATATGACCTCTTATACAAGTTATTGCATTTGGAGTGGAGAGGTAACTCTGAGACCTTCCCTCTGCACCTGTTGTAGCTGAGAAGCATTAGTAATAATATTAGACCTGTTGTAGCTGAGGAGCATTAGTAATAATATTAGACCTGTTGTAGCTGAGGAGCATTAGTAATAATATTAGACCTGTTGTAGCTGAGGAGCATTAGTAATAATATTAGACCTGTTGTAGCTGAGGAGCATTAGTAATAATATTAGACCTGTTGTAGCTGAGGAGCATTAGTAATAATATTAGACCTGTTGTAGCATTAGTAAGACTACAGTATTAGACCTGTTGTAGCTGAGGAGCATTAGAAAGACTACAGTATTAGACCTGTTGTAGTTGAGGGGCATTAGTAAGACCATTAGACCTGTTGTAGTTGAGGAGCATTAGTAAGACCATTAGACCTGTTGTAGCTGAGGGGCATTAGTAAGACTACAGTATTAGACCTGTTATAGTTGAGGAGCATTAGTAAGACCATTAGACCTGTTGTAGTTGAGGAGCATTAGTAAGACCATTAGACCTGTTGTAGTTGAGGAGCATTAGTAAGACTACAGTATTAGACCTGTTGTAGTTGAGGAGCATTAGTAAGACCGTTAGACCTGTTGTAGTTGAGGAGCATTAGTAAGACTACAGTATTAGACCTGTTGTAGTTGAGGAGCATTAGTAAGACCATTAGACCTGTTGTAGCTGAGAAGCATTAGTAACACCATTAGACCTGTTGTAGCTGAGGAGCATTAGTAAGACTACAGTATTAGACCTGTTATAGTTGAGGAGCATTAGTAAGACCATTAGACCTGTTGTAGTTGAGGAGCATTAGTAAGACCATTAGACCTGTTGTAGTTGAGGAGCATTAGTAAGACCATTAGACCTGTTGTAGTTGAGGAGCATTAGTAAGACTACAGTATTAGACCTGTTGTTGTTGAGGAGCATTAGTAAGACTACAGTATTAGACCTGTTGTAGTTGAGGAGCATTAGTAAGACTACAGTATTAGAGCTGTCGTAGTTGAGGAGCATTAGTAAGACCATTAGACCTGTTGTAGCTGAGAAGCATTAGTAAGACCATTAGACCTGTTGTAGCTGAGGGACATTAGTAAGACTACAGTATTAGACCTGTTATAGTTGAGGAGCATTAGTAAGACCATTAGACCTGTTGTAGTTGAGGAGCATTAGTAAGACCATTAGACCTGTTGTAGCTGAGGAGCATTAGTAAGACTACAGTATTAGACCTGTTGTAGTTGAGGAGCATTAGTAAGACTACAGTATTATACCTGTTGTAGCTGAGGAGCATTAGTAAGCCTACAGTATTAGACCTGTTGTAGCTGAGGAGCATTAGTAAGCCTACAGTATTAGACCTGTTGTAGCTGAGGAGCATTAGTAAGCCTACAGTATTAGACCTGTTGTAGTTGAGGGGCATTAGTAAGACTACAGTATTAGACCTGTTGTAGCTGAGGAGCATTAGTAAGACCATTAGACCTGTTGTAGTTGAGGAGCATTAGTAAGACTACAGTATTAGACCTGTTGTTGTTGAGGAGCATTAGTAAGACTACAGTATTAGACCTGTTGTAGTTGAGGGGCATTAGTAAGACTACAGTATTAGACCTGTTGTAGCTGAGGAGCATTAGTAAGACTACAGTATTAGACCTGTTGTAGTTGAGGAGCATTAGTAAGACCATTAGACCTATTGTAGCTGAGGAGCATTAGTAAGACTACAGTATTAGACCTGTTGTAGCTGAGGAGCATTAGTAAGGCCATTAGATCTGTTGTAGTTGAGGAGCATTAGTAAGACCATTAGACCTGTTGTAGCTGAGGAGCATTAGTAAGACTACAGTATTAGACCTGTTGTAGTTGAGGAGCATTAGTAAGACCATTAGACCTGTTGTAGCTGAGGAGCATTAGTAAGACTACAGTATTATACCTGCTGTAGCTGAGGAGCATTAGTAAGACCATTAGACCTGTTGTAGTTGAGGGGCATTATTAAGACCATTAGACCTGTTGTAGCTGAGGAGCATTAGTAAGACCATTAGACCTGTTGTAGTTGAGGGGCATTAGTAAGACTACAGTATTAGACCTGTTGTAGTTGAGGAGGATTAGTAAGACTACAGTATTAGACCTGTTGTAGTTGAGGAGCATTAGTAAGACCATTAGACCTGTTGTAGTTGAGGAGCATTAGTAAGACCATTAGACCTGTTGTAGTTGAGGAGCATTAGTAAGACCATTAGACCTGTTGTAGTTGAGGAGCATTAGTAAGACTACAGTATTAGACCTGTTGTTGTTGAGGAGCATTAGTAAGACTACAGTATTAGACTTGTTGTATGTGGGGGGGGGTTTGGTAGGACTACAGTATTAGAGCTGTCGTAGTTGAGGAGCATTAGTAAGACCATTAGACCTGTTGTAGCTGAGAAGCATTAGTAAGACCATTAGACCTGTTGTAGCTGAGGGACATTAGTAAGACTACAGTATTAGACCTGTTATAGTTGAGGAGCATTAGTAAGACCATTATACCTGTTGTAGTTGAGGAGCATTAGTAAGACCATTAGACCTGTTGTAGTTGAGGAGCATTAGTAAGACCATTAGACCTGTTGTAGTTGAGGGGCATTAGTAAGACTACAGTATTAGACCTGTTGTAGTTGAGGAGGATTAGTAAGACTACAGTATTAGACCTGTTGTAGTTGAGGAGCATTAGTAAGACCATTAGACCTGTTGTAGTTGAGGAGCATTAGTAAGACCATTAGACCTGTTGTAGCTGAGGAGCATTAGTAAGACTACAGTATTAGACCTGTTGTAGTTGAGGAGCATTAGTAAGACCATTAGACCTGTTGTAGCTGAGGAGCATTAGTAAGACTACAGTATTAGACCTGTTGTAGTTGAGGAGCATTAGTAAGCCTAGACTATTATACCTGTTATAGCTGAGGAGCATTAGTAAGCCTACAGTATTAGACCTGTTGTAGCTGAGGAGCATTAGTAAGCCTACAGTATTAGACCTGTTGTAGTTGAGGAGCATTAGTAAGACTACAGTATTATACCTGTTGTAGCTGAGGAGCATTAGTAAGCCTACAGTATTAGACCTGTTGTAGCTGAGGAGCATTAGTAAGCCTACAGTATTAGACCTGTTGTAGTTGAGGGGCATTAGTAAGACTACAGTATTAGACCTGTTGTAGCTGAGGAGCAAATTACCTTTATTTTACTAGGCAAGTCAGTTAAGAACAAATTCTTATTTTCAATGACGGCCTAGGAACAGTGGGTTAACTGCCTGTTCAAGGGCAGAACGACAGATTTGTACCTTGTCAGCTCGGGGATTTGAACTTGCAACCTTTCGGTTACTAGTCCAATGCTCTAACCACTAGGCTACACTGCCGCCGTAAGACTACAGTATTAGACCTGTTGTAGCTGAGGAGCATTAGAAAGACTACAGTATTAGACCTGTTGTAGTTGAGGAGCATTAGTAAGACCATTAGACCTGTTGTAGTTGAGGGGCATTAGTAAGACCATTAGACCTGTTGTAGTTGAGGAGCATTAGTAAGACTACAATATTAGACCTGTTGTAGCTGAGGAGCATTAGAAAGACTACAGTATTAGACCTGTTGTAGTTGAGGAGCATTAGTAAGACCATTAGACCTGTTGTAGTTGAGGAGCATTAGTAAGACTACAGTATTAGACCTGTTGTAGCTGAGGAGCATTAGTAAGGCCATTAGATCTGTTGTAGTTGAGGGGCATTAGTAAGACTATTAGACCTGTTGTAGTTGAGGAGCATTAGTAAGAGTACAGTATTAGACCTGTTGTAGTTGAGGAGCATTAGTAAGACCATTAGACCTGTTGTAGCTGAGGAGCATTAGTAAGACTACAGTATTAGACCTGTTGTAGTTGAGGAGCATTAGTAAGACCATTAGACCTGTTGTAGCTGAGAAGCATTAGTAAGACCATTAGACCTGTTGTAGCTGAGGGACATTAGTAAGACTACAGTATTAGACCTGTTATAGTTGAGGAGCATTAGTAAGACCATTATACCTGTTGTAGTTGAGGAGCATTAGTAAGACCATTAGACCTGTTGTAGTTGAGGAGCATTAGTAAGACCATTAGACCTGTTGTAGCTGAGGAGCATTAGTAAGACTACAGTATTAGACCTGTTGTAGTTGAGGAGCATTAGTAAGACTACAGTATTATACCTGTTGTAGCTGAGGAGCATTAGTAAGCCTACAGTATTAGACCTGTTGTAGCTGAGGAGCATTAGTAAGCCTACAGTATTAGACCTGTTGTAGTTGAGGGGCATTAGTAAGACTACAGTATTAGACCTGTTGTAGCTGAGGAGCATTAGTAAGACCATTAGACCTGTTGTAGTTGAGGAGCATTAGTAAGACTACAGTATTAGACCTGTTGTTGTTGAGGAGCATTAGTAAGACTACAGTATTAGACCTGTTGTAGTTGAGGGGCATTAGTAAGACTACAGTATTAGACCTGTTGTAGCTGAGGAGCATTAGTAAGACTACAGTATTAGACCTGTTGTAGTTGAGGAGCATTAGTAAGACCATTAGACCTATTGTAGCTGAGGAGCATTAGTAAGACTACAGTATTAGACCTGTTGTAGCTGAGGAGCATTAGTAAGGCCATTAGATCTGTTGTAGTTGAGGAGCATTAGTAAGACCATTAGACCTGTTGTAGCTGAGGAGCATTAGTAAGACTACAGTATTAGACCTGTTGTAGTTGAGGAGCATTAGTAAGACCATTAGACCTGTTGTAGCTGAGGAGCATTAGTAAGACTACAGTATTATACCTGCTGTAGCTGAGGAGCATTAGTAAGACCATTAGACCTGTTGTAGTTGAGGGGCATTATTAAGACCATTAGACCTGTTGTAGCTGAGGAGCATTAGTAAGACCATTAGACCTGTTGTAGTTGAGGGGCATTAGTAAGACTACAGTATTAGACCTGTTGTAGTTGAGGAGGATTAGTAAGACTACAGTATTAGACCTGTTGTAGTTGAGGAGCATTAGTAAGACCATTAGACCTGTTGTAGTTGAGGAGCATTAGTAAGACCATTAGACCTGTTGTAGCTGAGGAGCATTAGTAAGACTACAGTATTAGACCTGTTGTAGTTGAGGAGCATTAGTAAGACCATTAGACCTGTTGTAGCTGAGGAGCATTAGTAAGACTACAGTATTAGACCTGTTGTAGTTGAGGAGCATTAGTAAGCCTAGAGTATTATACCTGTTATAGCTGAGGAGCATTAGTAAGCCTACAGTATTAGACCTGTTGTAGCTGAGGAGCATTAGTAAGCCTACAGTATTAGACCTGTTGTAGTTGAGGAGCATTAGTAAGACTACAGTATTATACCTGTTGTAGCTGAGGAGCATTAGTAAGCCTACAGTATTAGACCTGTTGTAGCTGAGGAGCATTAGTAAGCCTACAGTATTAGACCTGTTGTAGTTGAGGGGCATTAGTAAGACTACAGTATTAGACCTGTTGTAGTTGAGGGGCATTAGTAAGACTACAGTATTAGACCTGTTGTAGCTGAGGAGCAAATTACCTTTATTTTACTAGGCAAGTCAGTTAAGAACAAATTCTTATTTTCAATGACGGCCTAGGAACAGTGGGTTAACTGCCTGTTCAAGGGCAGAACGACAGATTTGTACCTTGTCAGCTCGGGGATTTGAACTTGCAACCTTTCGGTTACTAGTCCAATGCTCTAACCACTAGGCTACACTGCCGCCGTAAGACTACAGTATTAGACCTGTTGTAGCTGAGGAGCATTAGAAAGACTACAGTATTAGACCTGTTGTAGTTGAGGAGCATTAGTAAGACCATTAGACCTGTTGTAGTTGAGGGGCATTAGTAAGACCATTAGACCTGTTGTAGTTGAGGAGCATTAGTAAGACTACAATATTAGACCTGTTGTAGCTGAGGAGCATTAGAAAGACTACAGTATTAGACCTGTTGTAGTTGAGGAGCATTAGTAAGACCATTAGACCTGTTGTAGTTGAGGAGCATTAGTAAGACTACAGTATTAGACCTGTTGTAGCTGAGGAGCATTAGTAAGGCCATTAGATCTGTTGTAGTTGAGGGGCATTAGTAAGACTATTAGACCTGTTGTAGTTGAGGAGCATTAGTAAGACTACAGTATTAGACCTGTTGTAGTTGAGGAGCATTAGTAAGACCATTAGACCTGTTGTAGCTGAGGAGCATTAGTAAGACTACAGTATTAGACCTGTTGTAGTTGAGGAGCATTAGTAAGATCATTAGACCTGTTGTAGTTGAGGAGCATTAGTAAGACCATTAGACCTGTTGTAGTTGAGGAGCATTAGTAAGACCATTAGACCTGTTGTAGTTGAGGAGCATTAGTAAGACCATTAGACCTGTTGTAAGCTGAGGAGCATTAGTAAGACTACAGTATTAGACCTGTTGTAGTTGAGGAGCATTAGTAAGACCATTAGACCTGTTGTAGCTGAGGAGCATTAGTAAGACTACAGTATTAGACCTGTTGTAGCTGAGGAGCATTAGTAAGCCTACAGTATTAGACCTGTTGTAGCTGAGGAGCATTAGTAAGCCTACAGTATTAGACCTGTTGTAGCTGAGGAGCATTAGTAAGCCTACAGTATTATAGCTGTTGTAGTTGAGGGGCATTAGTAAGACCATTAGACCTGTTGTAGCTGAGGAGCATTAGTAAGACCATTAGACCTGTTGTAGTTGAGGGTCATTAGTAAGACTACAGTATTAGACCTGTTGTAGTTGAGGAGCATTAGTAAGACTACAGTATTATACCTGTTGTAGTTGAGGAGCATTAGTAAGACCATTATACCTGTTGTAGTTGAGGGTCATTAGTAAGACTACATTATTAGACCTGTTGTAGCTGAGGAGCATTAGTAAGACTACAGTATTAGACCTGTTGTAGTTGAGGAGCATTAGTAAGACTACAGTATTAGACCTGTTGTAGCTGAGGAGCATTAGTAAGACTACAGTATTAGACCTGTTGTAATTGAGAAGCATTAGTAAGACTACAGTATTAGACCTGTTGTAGTTGAGAAGCATTAGTAAGACTACAGTATTAGACCTGTTGTAGTTGAGAAGCATTAGTAAGACTACAGTATTAAACCTGTTGTAGCTGAGGAGCATTAGTATGTTCAACATGTGTAGACTACAGAACACAGGTCACAATTCATCCAGTGGGTGGATCTCTCTCCAATTGTGCAGGGAATGAAGAAAAGAGGTACCCCTTTTTTTTCACACCCACCCACAACGTGTCCCCCCTAAAACGCATATGCCTTCTCCTCCAACACGTACCCCCTCAACGCCCCCCCCCCCCCCCCCCTCGTTTATACACGTGCGCTAAACGCATGGAAGATCAATGATTTATACATTCATTCATATTTTGTCGGGAGCACACAATCATAGGCCTTTCCTAAGCTCCGCTAGGTCACAAAGACTGTCGTTCCCTGCCTTAAAATTGCCACCTGTGGTAGAAATAATGAGTTTTCTCAAGTGTGACACCTACAGTGTGGTATTCCAAGCTCCCTGGAGAGGCACAACATACGGAGGAAAGAAGCAGGGGAAAATTGAGCGAGAATGCTCACCTCGTCAACACCATTGCCTTCTGTCAAATGAAAAGAGCAGTGAGGAGAAATGCTTTATTACCTGCTAGCACCTTGATCAGTGGAGTGTTGAGGATGGGTTATGTGTGTGTGTGTGTGTGTGTGTGTGTGTGTGTGTGTGTGTGCGTGCGTGCGTGCGTGCGTGAACTGAAGAGATCGCTATCTATCCGTCTCCCCGAATATGATTAATAACACTGCTTGTATATGCAGTTAAAAGCTATAAGGAATTGGAGCATGTGCCACTGCGACTGCAAATGCGACGTGGAATATGTAATGCCTGTAGAATAATGAGGTGGAAAAGGGCGACAATGCCGACTGAGTCATTGCTGTGAAATTACGTACTCCGCAACCGTTGTGAGTGGGTAAAACTGGCTGGTTTTTTTCTCCACCCGACGCTTAGTCTTCGAGCGACTGTAATACGATTCCCAAGAGATTAGGTGATAAAGTGAAACCAGGTGAAATGCTCTTTCTTCTCCTCTTCTCTCTCCCCCTCTTTCCTCTCCTCTTCTCTCTCTCCCCCTCTTGGGATTTATTGAAAAGCATCAAAATCAGGTTGTTCCAGCGTTGAAAAGTGTTTTAGGAGTTTTCAAAATAATCCCCCGTGTGAGCAGTCGCCGACGGTAACAAGCCTCTTGAAGTGTGTCAACATTTGTACGTGAACCATTTATAACAAACTAGTTATCAAATATAATTGAATCAAATATAATTGGTCACGTACACATATTTAGCAGATGTTATTGCAGGTGTAGCGTAATGCTTGTGTTCCTAGCTCCAACGGTGCAGTAGTATCTAACAATTCACAACAATTCACAACAATACACACACTTCTGAAAGTAAAGGCTATTTAACAGTCTGATGGCCTTGAGATAGAAGCTGTTTTTCAGTCTCTCAGTCCCTGCTTTGATGCACCTGTACTGACCTCGCCTTCTGGATGATAGCGGGGTGAACAGGCAGTGGCTCGGGTGGTTGAAGTCCTTGATGATCGTTTTGGCCTTCCTGTGACATCGGGTGGTGTAGGTGTCCTAGAGGGCAGGTAGTTTGCCCCCCGGTGATGAGTTGGGCAGACCACCCTCAGGTCGTCAGAGGGTAAAATATAAATTATGATTAGTAGATGTTCAATTTTGCTCATTTACCAGAGTTGTTTCTCTGTGTTATTTGTCAACTTAACTGTAATTAAAATCAGTATTTGCTTCAATATAAGACGGGAACCTTGAAAACAGAGAACTGTAGGTTGATGATTACGGAGTGAGACACAAACAAACAAGTTGAATGCCAAGGCTCATGAGGGAGAGAAGGACTTATCCATTCCATCTACAGTATTTCATCTATTCCAGCCCAGTGAGGTAAAACATTTCATTAAGGATACCCTCAACAAAGGGCAAATTAACTCAATTACACATTCACAAGGAAGTTGATCGACAATCGTGGAAGTTGAAGTTAATCCTCAATATAAGTCCTTCATTAGCTTTAGGGTTGGCTGGGTTTTTCAATCAGACTGCGCTAAACGAATTCACCATGGCGTTTGTTATTATTGGAAAACTCACCTTGAGTGTAGCCAGGAATGAAGAGTTCTGAACATTCTGATGCATCTGTTGGCATCAAGACGACAACTGTCGCAGTAAATTATTGTAGGTACATTGGCTCTTTGAGTGTGAAACTCGCAGCTCAGACCGCCTTACAAAGTACTGTAGAACGCAACCACTCTTGACGATGGATTAGGCATGTTTTTCTTTTGTAGTTTAAAGAGAGTTACTCTACATTATACGAAGTAATGAGCAGGTTAGGTAACCAACCACCACTAATTTCACATGGGTGGCAAAAAAAACCGAATCTCCTGCCTGGGATTCAGACTGTGCCTCATTTAACGAGTCACACCTCCATCAGCCCTACATCTACTGAAGATACCGTGGACTCAATTAAGACAAGCGTGACTCCCTCCAAATCCTCGACAAGGCTGGGGGGGCTTAAAGCAGCAGAGGCGGGTTACAATGTGTCATATTCAGAGGTTATAGCAGCAGAGGCGTGTTACAATGTGTCATATTCAGAGGTTGTCCCTAAGGGCCAAGCTGAGCCCTCCGAGCTGACATAAGTACACTCCTGGATCATAGAGTGCTCCAGTAGAATCAGAGAAATCATGTCGTGCCTTGTGTACAGTATCGAGTATAATCTCCCGTGGGCAGATTCTGTATGCAGACTGAAGAATCTGCCGGGACTGAATGGGATGTGTGAGATAACAAGCAGAAATAGTTCCGTTCTTTGGGTTTGTGTCACTGGTTATTTTGACGTATCTTCTCCTTGAGTGCTTCACGTGTGTGTCCACACAGATCGGAAAGGGGAGGGGCTTTGGCTGAAAGTTTCCTTGTACAGGGGTTGAGAACTCTCAATTTCTAACATGTAGGTGACCAAATGACACAATATTTTACTTGTAAGTTAACAGAATTTATATCAAGTATAATACACTCTTGGAACTTACAAGTGTTTCAGTGCAAACATGCTTTGCCCTGTGTACAGTAGGACAATATTGACTCAAACACCTTGTTACAGTCACAAAGGCCAAACAACTAGATACTCAGCAGTGGTTCTAAATTCTGGTCCTGGGGACCCAAAAGGGTACACATTTTTGTTTTTGCCCTAGCACTACACACCTGATTCAAATCATCAACGCCTTTTGATGAGTTGATAATTTGAATCAGGTGTGTAGTGCTAGTGCAAAAACAAAAATGTGTACCCTTTTGGGTCCCCAGGACCAGGATTGAGAACCAGTGAGATACTGTAATGCAAATGCCTGTCAAAGACTGTTGGGTTGAAAAAAAACATTGCCCGATACAACTGAGGACTTTTCTAACAGAGTGCAGGTCTCTATTACATCTTTCATTCATAACTTGAATTGTTTTGTACCCTGCACCTGCAGTATAAACCGGAACACACCTATTCTCAGAGCCACTGAGGCTCCAACAAGGGTTTCTTGGGTGACTAAAGGGCCTCATAAAGAGAGTGTAAAAAGGTTATCTTGGCGTGTTCTTTAAATAACATGGGCCAGAGCATTATGAGCATTACGGCTATTCACAGTAATGTCTTGATCACAGAGAGTCCACCAGCCGCATTTCCTGCACAGCCTTTTGAATCAAATTTACAAAAAAAGGCCTATTCAGTTTTATTTCTTTCTAAATCTTAACAACTCTGCTCTCTCCACGTTCTGGTAAGCATGTCTTAGGCCACATTTAAAGCTCGAATCATTAAGTGAAATTACTTCTTAGTGCACATTTAAAGCTAAAATCGTTAATTGAAACAATAACAAAGCCGTCAACCCGCCCCTGTGTCTGTAAAAAGCTTAGGGATGTGCCTGGAGAAATGTAACCACTCTCAAAGTGTATAGACAGAGCTATGGATGCAAGGACTGATACCCATACTATTACAGTTTTAACCATGTTTTGAGGCTATGCAGCCCTCAAACTCAACTCTGGACTTTTTCATTGTTCCTCTCTAATCAGGGACTGATTTGGACGTGGGACACCAGATGGGTGCAATTAATTATTAGGTAGAACAGAATTCCAGCAGAAATCCAGCAGGTTCTGGGTAAGAGAGAATCCGTTCTATGTAGTGTTTTTTTTACATGTACATTGTTTACAAACATTGGTGTAAAACAAGCTTATATTCTGGGTTCTGATTGGGTACGACCGTTGAACTAAGCTCATGAGGCATGTATAATATATATACTTCAAGAATCAATGGGTACATACAGTATTATTCATTTATAAGTCCAAAAATTGATGTAGCAACTAAGTTTTCTTGCTTTAAAGGAGAGCACATTGGCAAACCGTCAGCAGTGACTGGAAGCTGCTCCTTCCTGTATGACGCTGTATGTATCTGTCTCTGCTGTGTTTTCCATAAACAATAACTGTTTTAGATATGGCGTGAGACAATATTTTCTTTTATCGTTTTGACGGTTAGTTAGAGTGAAGTAAAAAATGGGCTGAGTGCTTGTGGGAATATTTCATCAACACACAGCATAGGCTACAACGTTGAATCACAGCCAGGAATTCAACTCACATAACCCCCCCCCCCCCTCTTTCTCTTCCCGCTGGGCGGGAGTGAGGCATGCTGGGAGGAATCTATTTGCATGGTGTTTCTGTACGCCTCATTATGTTTCAAAGGCGATCAACGCCAACACACTGGAAAGAACACAAGCTCTGCTGAGGCATAGTTAGAGCCCAGGGTGTCACATTGTCCTGTATTCACAAAGAGTCTCCCTGTCTTATTCATTAGGATCCAAACCACAAAACGGAGCCTAAATTAGCACTCCTACTCTAGGACACTGGGAACACGGGCCATTGTACCAGGGCAATGGATTCTGAGAATATTTGATGGTCGGTAATTATTAAAGTTGTGTCTCTAATTCATGATTTATTTCTGTTTATCTTAATTTTCTATAAAGGTAGTCCTGGTGAGATGTAATATCTCTTTTATGGGAGAGACCAGTTTACTGTGCAGAATGGAAGTGTCATATGAAATAGGGATCAAGGGGGGTGAACGCTGATAAGGACACATGGATTTTAAAGAGGCACTTTCTGGGTTTGTTTGCTTGTCTGTGTGTTTGTTTGTGTGCTTCCTCCAACACTGTTGACCAGAGGCTACATAAACCTGGCCCCAGTATCAGACCATCTGTTAGCGTTAGCATTCACCATGCAAAACTACTGAGCGTTCCCCCCAAAACTGACCATCTGAAATAGCTGTAATGTAGACACGTGTGCATGAAAGTTACCCAAGCTAATGAAGTGAGAGAGAGGACGAGAGAGAGAAAGAGTGAGAGAATCTAACCACATGCCAGCCAGTGCCAGCACTCAGTCGACTCGCTAATCTGGATGAAAACGTGTAGCAGTCAGTGATTTGTCAGCTTCAGAATGGGACAAGCAGAAGGCTGCAGCAAAGAGCTGCTGTGTTGTGTGGATGCCTGCCTGGGTGTCTGTCTTACTGTCTGTCTGGCTCTGTGTATTGTTCTCCGGGAGCAGACTTCCCTACCGCGGTCTTCTTCTCTCAGCAGACTCCCTGCCAGACCCCCTGCACCACGCAGACTTGAGCTGGTGAGTTGGCACATCCCGGGTGAGGCCATGCCAGGCATTTGTATACACACACACTCGCGGGCAAGCACAGATGCACATGTGCACACGCGCGCCTGAACATGCAAAAACGAAATGCACATATGCATAACACTCTTCCAACCCTGTCTGTCAGTGTGTGTGTACATCAGTATCTGTGTCTGTCAGTGTGTGTGTGTGTACATCAGTATCTGTGTGTGTACCTCAGTATCAGTATCTGTGTGTGTATCAGTATCTGTGTGTGTACATCAGTATCGGTGTCTGTGTGTGTGTATCAGTATCTGTGTGTGTGTATCAGTATCTGTGTGTGTGTATCAGTATCTGTGTGTGTGTATCAGTATCTGTGTGTGTACATCAGTATCAGTATCTGTGTGTGTGTATCAGTATCTGTGTGTGTACATCAGTATCAGTATCTGTGTGTGTACATCAGTATCAGTATCAGTATCTGTGTACATCAGTATCTGTGTGTGTACATCAATATCGGTGTCTGGCAGTATGTACATCAGTATCAGTACCTGTGTGTGTACATCAGTATCGGTGTGTGTGTGTGTACATCAGTATCGGTGTGTGTTTGTACATCAGTATCTGTGTGTGTACATTAGTATCAGTATATGTGTGGGTCTTCAGTCTCCAGTATGCCGACCGGTGAGTCTCGTCGCCCTCCCATGTGTGTGGCTGATGGGAACTCTGATTCCCCGGTCGGCTGCACCAGCACTGTGCCTCCTGAGCTGACGAGTGACACTGATGAATCAGATTATCTCTCTCCTTCCTTCCCTCCATCCCTCCTTCACTCTCTCCATCTCTCACAGGAAGCCTGACCTTTCCAAATAAAATTCATCTCCCTTGTTGATTCCTTGCCTACAAATCCCTTACAGCAACACTTCATGCTCCCTCCCCTCACAAATCCCTTACAGCAACACTTCATGCTCCCTCCCCTCAAAAATCCCTTACAGCAACACTTCATGCTCCCTCCCCTCACAAATCCCTTACAGCAACACTTCATGCTCCCTCCCCTCACAAATCCCTTACAGCAACACTTCACGCTCCCTTTCATAAATCCCTTACAGCAACACTTCATGCTCCCTCCCCTCACAAATCCCTTACAGCAACACTTCACACTCCCTCCCCTCACAAATCCCTTACAGCAACACTTCACACTCCCTCACCTCACAAATCCCTTAGAGCAACACCTCACGCTCCCCTTCATAAATCCCTTACAGCAACACTTCATGCTCCCTCCCCTCACAAATCCCTTACAGCAACACCTCACACTCCCTCCCCTCACAAAGCCCTTACAGCAACACTTCACACTCCCTCCCCTCACAAATCCCTTACAGCAACACTTCACGCTCCCTCCCCTCACAAAGCCCTTACAGCAACACCTCACGCTCCCCTTCATAAATCCCTTACAGCAACACTTCACGCTCCCTCCCCTCACAAATCCCTTACAGCAACACTGCATGCTCCCTCCCCTCACAAATCCCTTACAGCAACACTACACGCTCCCTTTCACAAACCCTTACAGCAACACTGCATGCTCCCTCCCCTCACAAATCACTTACAGCAACACCTCACGCTCCCTCCCCTCACAAATCCCTTACAGCAACACCTCACACTCCCTCCCCTCACAAAGCCCTTACAGCAACACTTCACACTCCCTCACCTCACAAATCCCTTACAGCAACGCTGCACGCTCCCTCCCCCTACAGGGCTTTGTATGTGTGTCCCTAGGATATCAATACAAAAACCCCTACCTTCTTTCCTGTTTGAGATGTCACTCCTCTCACTCTAACTACTGTTACTGAGGAATGGATATGGCAGTTATCCCCAACCTTTTTGAAACGTGGCACACTGCATGCTCCCTCCCCTCACAAATCCCTTACAGCAACACCTCATGCTCCCTCCCCTCACAATTCCCTTACAGCAACACTTCATGCTCCCTCCCCTCAAAAATCCCTTACAGCAACACTTCATGCTCCCTCCCCTCACAAATCCCTTACAGCAACACTTCATGCTCCCTCCCCTCACAAATCCCTTACAGCAACACTTCACGCTCCCTTTCATAAATCCCTTACAGCAACACTTCATGCTCCCTCCCCTCACAAATCCCTTACAGCAACACTTCACACTCCCTCCCCTCACAAATCCCTTACAGCAACACTTCACACTCCCTCACCTCACAAATCCCTTAGAGCAACACCTCACGCTCCCCTTCATAAATCCCTTACAGCAACACTTCATGCTCCCTCCCCTCACAAATCCCTTACAGCAACACCTCACACTCCCTCCCCTCACAAAGCCCTTACAGCAACACTTCACACTCCCTCCCCTCACAAATCCCTTACAGCAACACTTCACGCTCCCTCCCCTCACAAAGCCCTTACAGCAACACCTCACGCTCCCCTTCATAAATCCCTTACAGCAACACTTCACGCTCCCTCCCCTCACAAATCCCTTACAGCAACACTGCATGCTCCCTCCCCTCACAAATCCCTTACAGCAACACTACACGCTCCCTTTCACAAACCCTTACAGCAACACTGCATGCTCCCTCCCCTCACAAATCCCTTACAGCAACACCTCACGCTCCCTCCCCTCACAAATCCCTTACAGCAACACCTCACACTCCCTCCCCTCACAAAGCCCTTACAGCAACACTTCACACTCCCTCACCTCACAAATCCCTTACAGCAACGCTGCACGCTCCCTCCCCCTACAGGGCTTTGTATGTGTGTCCCTAGGATATCAATACAAAAACCCCTACCTTCTTTCCTGTTTGAGATGTCACTCCTCTCACTCTAACTACTGTTACTGAGGAATGGATATGGCAGTTATCCCCAACCTTTTTGAAACGTGGCACACTGCATGCTCCCTCCCCTCACAAATCCCTTACAGCAACACTTCATGCTCCCTCCCCTCACAATTCCCTTACAGCAACACTTCATGCTCCCTCCCCTCACAAATCCCTTACAGCAACACCTCATGCTCCCTCCCCTCACAAATCCCTTACAGCAACACCTCATGCTCCCTCCCCTCACAAATCCCTTACAGCAACGCTGCACACTCCCTCCCCTCACAAAGCCCTTACAGCAACACTTCACACTCCCTCCCCTCACAAATCCCTTACAGCAACGCTGCACACTCCCTCCCCTCACAAAGCCCTTACAGCAACACTTCACGCTCCCTCCCCTCACAAAGCCCTTACAGCAACACTTCACACTCCCTCCCCTCACAAAGCCCTTACAGCAACACTTCACGCTCCCTCCCCTCACAAAGCCCTTACAGCAACACTTCACGCTCCCTCCCCTCACAAATTCCTTACAGCAACACTTCACACTCCCTCCCCTCACAAATCCCTTACAGCAACACTTCATGCTCCCTCCCCTCACAAAGCCCTTACAGCAACACTTCACGCTCCCTCCCCTCACAAATCCCTTACAGCAACGCTGCACGCTCCCTCCCCTTACAGGGCTTTGTATGTGTGTCCCTAGGATATCAATACAAAACCCCCTACCTTCCTTCCTGTTTGAGATGTCACTCCTCTCACTCTAACTACTGTTACTGAGGAATGGATATGGCAGTTATCCCCAACCTTTTTGAAATGTGGCACACCTTGATGGGATGTACACTTACTGGTTACGACCTCCATCTCATCTGATCAATTCTGCAAACCATCTATTTCCTGTGAATTTTTTAAATATATATTAAATCTGGTTCATTTGAAATATTTTAATAGTTCCTTACTCATGATTGTTAATTTGTGTATAGCCTTTTAAGATCGTCCTGCGACTCTGCACCAGAAAGAAGAAAATGTAGCTAGCTCCGGTAAAATAGGGCTTTAGTTTTGAATAGTTTGGGCTACAGACGAGAAGTCTTCTGCATTGTAAAGGTGTAACCACGGACACAATGCTCTGTTTGTTTCTATGGCAGAGGCTGTGGTATAGTTAAGCCCAGAGCCATTCTGTACCAGAGGCTGTGGTATAGTTAAGCCCAGAGCCATACTGTACCAGAGGCTGTGGTATAGTTAAGCCCAGAGCCATACTGTACCAGAGGCTGTGGTATAGTTAAGCCCAGAGCCATACTGTACCAGAGGATGTGGTATAGTTAAGCCCAGAGCCATACTGTACCAGAGGCTGTGGTATAGTTAAGCCCAGAGCCATACTGTACCAGAGGCTGTGGTATAGTTAAGCCCAGAGCCGTACTGTACCAGAGGCTGTGGTATAGCTAAGCCAAGAGCCATACTGTACCAGAGGCTGTGGTATAGATAAGCCCAGAGCCATACTGTGCCAGAGGCTGTGGTATAGTTAAGCCCAGAGCCATACTGTACCAGAGGCTGTGGTATAGTTAAGCCCAGAGCCATACTGTACCAGAGGCTGTGGTATAGTTAAGCCAAGAGCCATACTGTAAATAAATGACTCTGGCTAAGCCTAAGAAGACTTTGCTAATGGTTTTCACAGACAAATTAAAATGATACAAATGACTTTGTTCGTGATGCGCCGCCCCTCAAATAATACAAATGTAATACCAGCCTGAGCACACCAGACTTGAAACAATGACACAGATGTAACCATTTAATGTTTTATCTGACCGCCACTAGTGCCCCTAAGTCAAAATGCCATGTGCATTACATCCACAGGCCGTGTTTAGAAGTTAGTGTAAAGTGTGAGTGTAAAATGTAATAAAGAATAGGAACATTTCCTCAAGGCACACCAGTGTGGGAACCACTGGGATAGGGGACAGTTTCTGTAAAACAAGGGGCTGTGAATAGTGGAGGCCTGTCGGGAGGTGTTACAGTTTCCACCTGGCTCCTTGGAGTGGTTTGTCTCATGTACAGTCACAGCCAGGCTAACACGAGACAGTGGATTGGAACAGGGTCTAGAGCTGTGGGCTGCAGTATCAGGTGTGAGATTAGTTATTTTGTGGCTGAGTGAGCAAGCTGTACATGGCCAGGTGACAGAGTAGGTTATGGTGAGTAATGTGGGTGTACCTTGTTGTGTGTGTCTGCAGATAAAGCCTATTAACTAATTTCACCGCAATATTAACAGAGAAGTCTGTCACTCCGCCCGTCTGTCCGTCTAGTCCACAAAAGCCAAATATTTGACTTTACACTACTGTAATGTAGACATTTCATGGCCCCCCACTGAATAACAACCCAATGAACACTGTCAGGCAGTAAGCCTGTGCTTCAAATACATCCCTTTCATTAAAGTACCCGGCTGTGCCAAGGGTGAGGTAAACCATTTGTTGCGGGAAGTTTATTTGGTTTCATTATGTGATAGAAGAGTACACTTTCATTTTTTCTTTTCTTTTTTTCAATTGATCAGATCAAATCAAACGTTATTTGTCACATGTGCCGAATACAACAAGTGTAGACTTTACCGTGAAATGCTCACTTACAAGCCCTTAATCAACAGTGTAGTTCAAGAAGAAGAAAATATTTACCAAGGGGGCACCAGTACCCAGTCAGTGTGCAGGGGTACAGGCTAGTTGAGGTCATTTCTATATATGTACACTCAGGGAGTGCAGTTTAAGCTGAACTTTTCCCATTATGCTAGCTCATCTCAGCCAAGTTTCAGGCAAAGAGCGTACCACTAAGTCAAAGGGGCTTGGACAGAGGGCCAGAGGGGAGAAGAGGGGAGTTCTGGGTAGACTTTTAATGCTTTCAACAGCAAAAGTACGCCCAAGCCCTCACAATTAGTTTTCAGTCTTCTTCGATTATTTGCTTCCACAGCAAAGAACAAGAAAAGACAAACAAGGAAAGAGAACAAATGCAATTTTCCCACAAGGATGCTTTAAACCTGACTTACTTCTTTAGGAGGGGGCTGTGGGCAGGGTGCAGTGGGGGGGGGGGGGTTATCAATACTGGAGATTTCTTCTGTTGTAGTGTACATCATTGGTGTTCTCTTGCCCAGTCCTTCAGATAGCGATTTAAGGATAACAAGAGTTTGTGTGGATGGGTGGCGGTCTACTAAGCTAACATATGGAATGGTTTTAAGATTTTCATACCATGGATATTTCATCTATTTGATTGGGATTCTTAAGACCCCTGTAGGTATCATTTAAAAAAAAGTATTATTAGATGAAACATTGAATTTGTCCTTACTGCTATTAGCCCATAGAAACCTTTTGAATAATACGTTCATAAATGACAAAATAGATGGTCAAAAATACATCTAATGGAAGTATGTTATGAAGTGTCAGAGAGATATGACCCATATTTAACCCCTTTGTTTTTAGCAAATTCATTTTGTGTTAAAAATTCCTGCCCTGGGCTTTTAATGTTACCGTTGTCTCTTTGGGAGATTGACTGTCGTCAGCCATTTTGTTTCTGGCTGTGACGTAGCTAGCCAGGCCTCCTCTTGTAGACCTCCCAGGTGTCTGCAGAGAACATGGAGAGACCGTTTATTTTCTGAATATGAGGAAGACTATTGCTCTCGAAGAGGCTAATCCTTAACAAGGGGAAAGAAAACACAGAAAGTGTGTACATGCTTTGATTATTCTTATTCCAAACATTAGCCACCAGAGAGACCAAACAGTTTAGCCTGTAGCCTTCGTCAAGACTATCACTCCACCCTACCCTATCCTACACCTAGCCCTTAGCTAGTTGGCGCTAGAGGTTAATTCAGTGGTGCAATATCTTCAACCTCCATCTACCGGAGCCAATTAGCAATTAGCCTCCTCCCACGCTACCAGCTAGTGCAGTGCAGAGTGCACCAGAGGGATGGCCCCCACTCACTGCTTTCTGTCTTGATGTGTTTTCATCAGGAAACAGAACATGTCAGAGGTGGAGGAACTGAAGGACCAGTAACGACGGCTCGGCTTTGCAGAGAGACGCAGTAAGTACAGAAAGTTATTGGAGATGATTAATGTGTTCTCACTTTATGGTGTCTTGTGGGTAACAGGGATGCTGAGGCTGTGATTGGTTGGATGTATTCAAAACCTAGAAGTAATGAATTCAAATGAATTCAAATGTGATTTTGAAGTAACTCAACAGAATAGTATAGGATCCCATTTGTTAGCTTGTCAGGCAAGTGGGCTTGAAAGTAACAAATTAACAATTTTTTCCCCATTAGTCCACTGTTCAAATCAAATCAAATCAATTCATACAGTCCCAAAATGTTTTGCATGTCAGCAATCAAGTTTAAGATATTGGACTTTCAAGAAGAAAAGTGTAATCAGCCATATCATCATGATACCACCCTGCATACCACTGCTGGCTTGCTTCTGAAGCTAAGCAGGGTTGGTCCTGGTCAGTCCCTGGATGGGAGAACAGATGCTGCTGGAAGTGGTGTTGTAGGGCCAGTAATAGGCACTCTTTCCTCTGGTCTAAAAACATATCCCAATGCCCCAGGGCAGTGATTGGGGACACTGCCCTGTGTACGGGTGCCGTCTTTTGGATGGGACGTTAAACGGGTGTCCTGACTCTCTGAGGTCATTAAAGATCCCATGGCACTTATCGTAAGAATAGGGGTGTTAACCCTGGTGTCCTGGCTAAATTCCCAATCTGGCCCTCAAACCATCACGGTCACCTAATAATCCCCAGTTTACAATTGGCTCATTCATCCCCCTCCTCTCCCCTGTAACTATTCCCCAGTTCTTTGCTGTAAATGAGAACATGTTCTCAGTCAACTTACCAGCTAAAATAACGGATAAATAAAATAAATAAAATAAAAATGCAAAATTAGAATTGAGCTAATAATAATCAGAGGCAAGGCAATTGATATCACATTATTGCTATTATGTTGTCAAGAGGCATTTCCTCACATGTTGCCAGGAATGCTCTTGCCTTAACAAGTTACATGGCTTTGAAGCAAGTTTTACTTCAAAGATATTGCGTTTGAACTCTGAGGACTCTATCCACTGCATGTCTGTCCATGAAGTCTGAGACTTCTGTAGCATTTTTCAGACCAATTTTTTTGAGGATTCTTCAGCCCCAACGACATCAATCGGCATATTATTTTTTTTTTCTCTCTTCAACTGGCAACATCCAAGTTAGGTGTGTGTGTGGGAAGGCTTGAAGGATTTCAAAGCCATCATATCTGTCTCCACCACCCCCAAAAATCCGGAGGTAAAAAATAATAATGAAAAAAGTCCACTTTCGAAGCACAAACTGTACAGGCTTCTTTCTCGAGCCAGCCAGAGCCAGGGAAAAGCCAACAGACCAGGTTGTCAATACCAGGGAACTGAAAGAGAATGTGCTCTGACATGACAACTCATGATGAGAAATCAATAGTCTCCCTCTCTATGTCCTCTGAAAAGAGGGAGTTAAAAGAGGGGGAGAAAATGGAGAGAAAAGAAGGAGTGAAAAGGAAGGGATTGAGGCTTATGGTCTTGAACCCCTGTCATGTGTGAAGCCAAAGATACCAGGGGGCCTTCAAAGGTATTGACTGTAGGTCCCCCTAGACCTGGACACAAGCATATATAGAGGAGTAATTCTATATGTACTCTGGGCAGAAGTATATACTAGTCATCTGAATTAGTAGATTATTGAATTAAGAAATGTTCAAACAAAAGAGTAAACAAATTAACAAAAATATTATGAATATTTTGTCACCAAATAGGGTAGACTATTTTTTAATTGTAATTTTTTTTAAACTAGGCAAGCCAGTTAAACCCTAGCCCGTACAACGCTGGGCCAATTGTGCGCCGCGCTACAGGATTCCTAATCACGGCCGGCTGTGATACAGCCTTGAATTGAAACAGGGTGTGTAGTGACACCTCTAGCACTGAAATGCAGTGTCTTAGACCGCTGCGCCACTCGAGACCCCTTCCAAATCTGTCCTGAAATAACATACCATTACTAATTATTCCTTAATGGCACTCAAGCCTTACATACTGTAGTGTTATGTAGTGTTATGTAGTGTTATGAATACATCTCAAATAGGTCCTCATGGGATTTATTGAAGTGCCTTTTTGAACGATGGGGGTGGTATGTTTGAAATGACTTTGACCTATTCTAACAGTATGTTTTAGATGGAACATTTACAGACACATTGCCTCGTTAAAATTGATGCAGGCCACATTACAAATAAAATAGCACCCATCCCAGTTTATATCCTCAATATCTAGTTCATTTGCAATACAAAAAGCAGTCATCTTTCAAAATCGACTTTAATATCACTATCATGCTTTACTTGATCTGTCAGGAACATGAAACATTACCAACACAGAGTTTGGAAATGGAGGGAGATTCTATTAACATGTAGTATGAATAGTTTGACTAGCTCAAGTTTTCTGTTCAAACAGAAATACATTGCTGTTATTGAGAGAAAAGCACCAACATTTCTGATCTTTTAAGAATTCAATATACACTGACCTTAGTGTCCCTGTAGGGGGAATGAAATGATGTGTATGCAACCACGTTTGCACAACCTTCAATTCAAATGGAACCCTTTCAGAAAACAGTAATGACGCATATTTTTTTTAAGATGGGAAAGGGACAGACGACAAATAACATTTGAAGAATGTATATTTTCCACTAAAGCGGAAAATGCTTCTTTTTAATTGAGTTTTTAATTTCCCGGGCCAAGGCTCAGCTCTAGTCTTACTGCAGCCGTTCATTCTAATCCATTGCATTGTCTCCCTGGCTGAGCCGTCGAACGTTCCAGCCATAGTCTCTGAGAGATTCCAGTGTGAATCAGGCTATCGGCTCCTTCCCTCGCCTCTCTCTGTTAATAATGTGAAGGAGTGCATTAGGGATTCTAACGGCCCTCGAGTGCTATACTATCGGGATGGGTAAATGTGGAGATCCACTCGCCTGCCTTTGGTGCCCGAATAGCTAAAAAGGGCATGTTTATCCTCTCTCTCTCTT
The DNA here is from genome assembly GCF_002021735.2 of Oncorhynchus kisutch. Lineage (NCBI taxonomy): Eukaryota > Metazoa > Chordata > Actinopteri > Salmoniformes > Salmonidae > Oncorhynchus > Oncorhynchus kisutch. The sequence continues at coordinate 1,357,108 of NC_034180.2, read as the reverse complement.
TCTCCTCTCTTTTGTGTGAGGCTCGCTCTCTCCATCCCTTTTGTGTGAGGCTCGCTCTCTCCATCCCTTTTGTGTGAGGCTCGCTCTCTCCATCCCTTTTGTGTGAGGCTCGCTCTCTCCATCCCTTTTGTGTGAGGCTCGCTCTCTCCATCCCTTTTGTGTGAGGCTCGCTCTCTCCATCCCTTTTGTGTGAGGCTCGCTCTCTCCATCTCTTTGCTCCCTATTGATTTTTCCCAGCCACCTCTAATAAGACAACCGATGTCGTCTTAAAATAAATGTTGTAGAATGTTAATGTATCAACACCAGGGGCCCAACGTCTGTTCTACTTCTACGGACGTGTTTGTATGGGCGTTGGGGGTGGGGGTTGTATTTGTTTGTGGTACGTCTGCCACAATAACCACCCACAACTCATTCATCCAGAAAAAGAGAACATTCATCAGGTGAGGTTTAAGAAGAGCGGAAGGTGAAAGAGAGAGGAAAGAAGAGGAGGATGGAATACAACAGAGGAGAGGATGCCAGCCGGTGCAGAGTGGATTCATCTGTCCTGTTGCTCCTCTCCTCCTCTCCTCCTTTTTAGAGCCATGGCCAATTCATCTTCATTTCCCCCTCTCTGCCACCCCAACACCAGCTAGACAGAGCGCCACAACTAGGCTTGGTGAAATCTCACCTTCCCCACTGTCTTTCTCTAGCAATGATTAATCTATCTACCTTCCTGAGATACAACGTAGATATTGGTTGGAATGAGTCACTCAACAATGTTTTTATTGAGTTTCTTTTCTTTATGTCGCCGCATGATTTAACCTTATATCAACACGTGGCTTAAGACTTAAATCACATTGGCTGCATTCACTTATTATTCACATAGCCCAATTCACTTATTGGTCTTTTGACCAATCAGATCCACTCTGGAAAAGATCTGATGTGAAAAGATCTGATGTGATTGGTCAAAAGACCAATTAGTGGAAAAAAGTACATTGTACATTATTGTATGTGGGTGGTGTTGCCTGCATTTATATTGGCTGTATACTATGTGGCAGGCCAAGGCTGCACCTTTACTGTGCTTTGGATCAGAACATTCCTTCCTCATGTACAGGGGAATTTCCATGGTTACGGAATTACACAGAGAGTTAGATTTTTCACTTTAAAATGTATACAAAACTCCCCCATTGATTTCAATGTTTCACACAACATACAATTCTATGCACAAGGACAGATAGTTTGGTAACAGATTTAAACTGAGCGAGATTTTACCGTCATTCTGTTACCAAACATTGCATCTGCACAGTTCTTCCAGTGAATGTGTTCTTGTGAAAATGTCTGTGTAAATTATTCAACTTAGTCCTTGTGCAGAGTTGTATTGCTTGTTAAACTTAGAATGGTTTTTGTTTGGCATATATTTTGAAGTGAAAACTCTTGAGTGATTCTGTTATCGTGGAATTTCCCGTAGGCCTTCTCCCCGATCATATGAATGAACATTGATTTTAGATATTGCCAAGACCTTGGTGACCAAATAACTAGATCTAACCTTCACAGTATAGAGTAGATGGAGGATGGAGAGAGGGAGGGGATAAAAGAGAAAGAGATAGGAGAGAAAGAGGGTGAAGGGAAGGAAATTGAGAAAGGAAGGAAGGAGAGAGAGAGAGACTACCTAATTGCTCATCATTACAACACATTATATGACATCTGAAATGTCTTAATTATTTTGTAACATCTGTGAGTGTAATGTTTACTGTTCATTTTTATTGTTTATTTCACTTTTGTTTATTATCTACTTCACTTGCTTTGGCAATGTAAACACATGTTTTCCATGCCAATAAAGCCCTTAAATTGAATTGAAATGTAATTGAATTGAGAGAGAGAGTTGTTTGTTTTTATACCCCTTCATCACCCCCCCTTCATCTCACACACACACACACACACACACACGTTTACACTCATCGTTAGCTGCTGCTACTCTGCTATTGTTCTTTATTTTACTCTTATTATTATAAATCCTGATGCCTAGTCACTTTATCCTGCCTTCATATACATATCTACCTCAAGTACCTGGTACCTCTGCAAATTGATCTGGTACTGGTCTGGTACTCCCTGTATATAGCTCCACAGTGATCTGGTACTGGTACTCCCTGTATATAGCTCCACAGTGATCTGGTGCTGGTCTGGTACTCCCTGTATATAGCTCCACAGTGATCTGGTACTGGTACTCCCTGTATATAGCTCCACATTGATCTGGTACTGGTCTGGTACTCCCTGTATATAGCTCCACAGTGATCTGGTACTGGTACTCCCTGTATATAGCTCCACAGTGATCTGGTACTCCCTGTATATAGCTCCACATTGATCTGGTACTGGTACTCCCTGTATATAGCTCCACATTGATCTGGTACTGGTACTTCCTGTATATAGCTCCACAGTGATCTGGTACTGGTACTCCCTGTATATAGCTCCACAGTGATCTGGTACTCCCTGTATATAGCTCCACATTGATCTGGTACTGGTACTCCCTGTATATAGCTCCACATTGATCTGGTACTGGTACTTCCTGTATATAGCTCCACATTGATCTGGTACTGGTACTCCCTGTATATAGCTCCACATTGATCTGGTACTGGTACTCCCTGTATATAGCTCCACAGTGATCTAATACTGGTACTCCCTGTATATAGCTCCACGTTGATCTGGTACTGGTACTTCCTGTATCTAGCTCCACAGTGATCTGATACTGGTACTCCTTGTATATAGCTCCACGTTGATCTGGTACTGGTACTTCCTGTATATAGCTCCACGGTGATCTGATACTGGTACTCCCTGTATATAGCTCCACGTTGATCTGATACTGGTACTCCCTGTATATAGCTCCACATTGATCTGGTACTGGTACTCCCTGTATATAGCTCCACAGTGATCTGGTACTGGTACTCCCTGTATATAGCTCCACAGTGATCTGGTACTGGTACTCCCTGTATCTAGCTCCACGGTGATCTGATACTGGTACTCCCTGTATATAGCTCCACGGTGATCTAATACTGGTACTTCCTGTTTCTAGCTCCACGGTGATCTGGTACTGGTACTTCCTGTATATAGCTCCACATTGATCTAGTACTGGTACTCCCTGTATATAGCTCCACATTGATCTGGTACTGGTACTTCCTTTATATACCTCCACATTGATCTGGTACTGGTACTTCCTGTATATAGCTCCACATTGATCTGGTACTGGTACTCCCTGTATATAGCTCCACAGTGATCTGGTACTGGTACTCCCTGTATATAGCTCCACAGTGATCTGGTACTGGTACTCCCTGTATATAGCTCCACAGTGATCTGGTACTGGTACTCCCTGTATATAGCTCCACAGTGATCTGGTACTGGTACTCCCTGTATATAGCTCCACAGTGATCTGGTACTGATACTCCCTGTATATAGCTCCACAGTGATCTGGTACTCGTACTCCCTGTATATAGCTCCACAGTGATCTGGTACTGGTACTCCCTGTATATAGCTCCACAGTGATCTGGTACTGGTACTCCCTGTATATAGCTCCACGGTGATCTAATACTGGTACTCCCTGTATATAGCTCCACATTGATCTGGTACTGGTACTCCCTGTATATAGCTCCACAGTGATCTGGTACTGGTACTCCCTGTATATAGCTCCACAGTGATCTGGTACTGGTACTCCCTGTATATAGCTCCACAGTGATCTGGTACTGGTACTCCCTGTATATAGCTCCACGGTGATCTAATACTGGTACTCCCTGTATATAGCTCCACAGTGATCTGGTACTGGTACTCCCTGTATATAGCTCCACGGTGATCTAATACTGGTACTCCCTGTATATAGCTCCACATTGATCTGGTACTGGTACTCCCTGTATATAGCTCCACATTGATCTGGTACTGGTACTCCCTGTATATAGCTCCACAGTGATCTGGTACTGATACTCCCTGTATATAGCTCCACAGTGATCTGGTACTCGTACTCCCTGTATATAGCTCCACAGTGATCTGGTACTGGTACTCCCTGTATATAGCTCCACAGTGATCTGGTACTGGTACTCCCTGTATATAGCTCCACGGTGATCTAATACTGGTACTCCCTGTATATAGCTCCACATTGATCTGGTACTGGTACTCCCTGTATATTGCTCCACAGTGATCTGGTACTGGTACTCCCTGTATATAGCTCCACAGTGATCTGGTACTGGTACTCCCTGTATATAGCTCCACGGTGATCTAATACTGGTACTCCCTGTATATAGCTCCACAGTGATCTGGTACTGGTACTCCCTGTATATAGCTCCACGGTGATCTAATACTGGTACTCCCTGTATATAGCTCCACATTGATCTGGTACTGGTACTCCCTGTATATAGCTCCACATTGATCTGGTACTGGTACTCCCTGTATATAGCTCCACAGTGATCTGGTACTGGTACTCCCTGTATATAGCTCCACAGTGATCTGGTACTGGTACTCCCTGTATATAGCTCCACAGTGATCTGGTACTGGTACTCCCTGTATATAGCTCCACGGTGATCTAATACTGGTACTCCCTGTATATAGCTCCACAGTGATCTGGTACTGGTACTCCCTGTATATAGCTCCACGGTGATCTAATACTGGTACTCCCTGTATATAGCTCCACATTGATCTGGTACTGGTACTCCCTGTATATAGCTCCACATTGATCTGGTACTGGTACTCCCTGTATATAGCTCCACAGTGATCTGGTACTGATACTCCCTGTATATAGCTCCACAGTGATCTGGTACTCGTACTCCCTGTATATAGCTCCACAGTGATCTGGTACTGGTACTCCCTGTATATAGCTCCACAGTGATCTGGTACTGGTACTCCCTGTATATAGCTCCACGGTGATCTAATACTGGTACTCCCTGTATATAGCTCCACATTGATCTGGTACTGGTACTCCCTGTATATAGCTCCACAGTGATCTGGTACTGGTACTCCCTGTATATAGCTCCACAGTGATCTGGTACTGGTACTCCCTGTATATAGCTCCACGGTGATCTAATACTGGTACTCCCTGTATATAGCTCCACAGTGATCTGGTACTGGTACTCCCTGTATATAGCTCCACGGTGATCTAATACTGGTACTCCCTGTATATAGCTCCACATTGATCTGGTACTGGTACTCCCTGTATATAGCTCCACATTGATCTGGTACTGGTACTCCCTGTATATAGCTCCACAGTGATCTGGTACTGATACTCCCTGTATATAGCTCCACAGTGATCTGGTACTCGTACTCCCTGTATATAGCTCCACAGTGATCTGGTACTGGTACTCCCTGTATATAGCTCCACAGTGATCTGGTACTGGTACTCCCTGTATATAGCTCCACGGTGATCTAATACTGGTACTCCCTGTATATAGCTCCACATTGATCTGGTACTGGTACTCCCTGTATATAGCTCCACAGTGATCTGGTACTGGTACTCCCTGTATATAGCTCCACAGTGATCTGGTACTGGTACTCCCTGTATATAGCTCCACGGTGATCTAATACTGGTACTCCCTGTATATAGCTCCACAGTGATCTGGTACTGGTACTCCCTGTATATAGCTCCACGGTGATCTAATACTGGTACTCCCTGTATATAGCTCCACATTGATCTGGTACTGGTACTCCCTGTATATAGCTCCACATTGATCTGGTACTGGTACTCTCTGGTACTCCCATTCGTGAATATTTTATTTTGTTCTTGTTAGCATTTCACTGTAAAGTTTACACCAGTTGTATTTGGCGCATGTGACTACACAATCTCTCACACACACACACACACACACACACACACACACACACACACACACACACACACACACACACACACACACACACACACACACACACACACACACACACACACACACACACACACACACACGCGCGCGCGGATAAATTCACTCACATACTCTTAAATGAACACATTCGATTCCCAATCCAACTCACATGAAGACACACTCAGAGACACAGACATACACACACCTTGGCCAATCAATGAGGTGTTTGTCGAACGATGCTGGAAGTAGCTCAGTTAATAATAATGAGCTGGGGAGCACACTCCATCTTTATCCTTCTCTCTATCCCTCTGTCCTGTACCTGCTGGAGGAGTTGTCATGCTACACCCTCCTCAGAACCGTTCCCCAGCACTGCATCATCCTCAGAACCATTCCCCAGCACTGCACCATCCTCAGAACCGTTCCCCAGCACTGCACCATCCTCAGAACCGTTCCCCAGCACTGCACCATCCTCAGAACCGTTCCCCAACACTGCACCATCCTCAGAACCGTTCCCCAGCACTGCAACATCCTCAGAACCGTTCCCCAACACTGCACCATCCTCAGAACCGTTCCCCAGCACTGCAACATCCTCAGAACCGTTCCCCAACACTGCACCATCCTCAGAACCGTTCCCCAACACTGCACCATCCTCAGAACCGTTCCCCAGCACTGCAACATCCTCAGAACCGGTCCCCAGCACAGCTCCATCTTCTCTCGTAAAAAAACCCACGGGGATATCCAACACAGCTATTCCCCTGGTCTTTCTCTCTCAATTGAATTTCAATTTAAGGGCTTAATTGGCATGTGAAACATGTGTTTACGTTGCCAAAGCAAGTGAAATAGATAATAAACAAACGTGAAATAAACAATTAAAATTAACGGTGGACATTACACTTTCAAAAGTTCCAAAAGAATAAAGACATTTCAAATATCATATTATGTATATATTCAGTGTTGTAATGATGTGCAAATAGTTAAAGTACGAAAGGGAAATTAAACATAAATATAGGTTGTATTTACAATGGTGTTTGTTCTTCACTTGTTGGCCTTTTCTTGTGGCAACAGGTCACAAATCTTGCTGCTGTGATGGCACACTGTGGTGTTTCACCCAGTAGGTATGGGAGTTATCAAAATTGGATTTGTTTTCAAATTCTTTGTGGGTCTGTGTAATCTGAGGGAAATATGTGTCTCTATTATGGTTGTACATTTGGCAGGAGGATAGGAAGTACAGCTTTCTCTCTCTCTCTCTCTCTTTCCCTTCCTCCCCTCTTTCCTTCCTCCTCTCTCTCTCTCTCTCTCTCTCTCTCTCTCTCTCTCTCTCTCTTTCCCTTCCTCCCCCCTCTCTCTCCCTCTCTCTCTTCCCCCCTCTCTCTCCCTCTCTCTCTTCCCCCCTCTCGCTCTCTTTCTCTCTCTCCCTCTCTCTTTCTCTCTCTCCCTCTCTCTCTCCCTCTCTCTCTCTCTCTCTCTCCCTCTTTCTCTCTCCTTCTCTCTCTCTTTCTCTCTCCCTCTCTCTCTCTCCCTCTCCCTCCCTCTCTCTCTCTCTCTCTCTCTCTTTTCATGTGCTCTGCCGTATGCATCAGCTAGCCTCACCTGCTGCATGGCAGATCTCCCACAAGGAGCCCAGCAGTCATAGTCTTGTGTCATAGTCTTGTTAATTGCCTTTCTTGGAGAGCGAGAGAAGAACAGAGAGGGAGCGAGAGAGAAAGGGGAGGGAGAGCGAGAGAGGAACACACAGGGAAAGAGAGAGTCCCCTGCTGCATTGTCTGGATCTAGCTGTGGCAGTGCGTTAGAGAGAGAGAGGAGAGGAGAGAGAGAACGTCAGCGTCCCATCCTGCCTGCCTCCACCAGTCTAGTCTAGGTGCTCCATCTGACAGCACAAGATTGATGGATTGAGCTGTTTATCGCACCTAACATCAATTCTGTCCTGCCTTCTCTTTCATTCCCTGCCTCAGTCCCTCATCCCCTCCCTCTCTCCCACCCTTCCCTCCCCACTCTTGGACCCCCACTTCCCTCTCTCCTCCGTTTTTAAAGGCGTATTTTATGCTGCCAGAGAGAGCGGCGCGACAGTGAGAGAGTGAGAGACGATCTTATATGCCTCAAAGCCTTTCGCAAGGATTCGTGAGGAAGTGCTAGCCGTGACTGAGCTGGACTGGACCGTGGCATTCCTTGGAGGAGGAGGAGGGAGAGCCGTGGATATGGAGGACGGTGGGACACGGCACCTCAGCCATGAGTGCAGGGTGGACATGATGGAAGAGGAGGGGGAGCCGCTGACCGGAGGAGATGGACTGACCGGAGCTGGTGAGCTCTACATTTACTGTAGATCATAGGCAGATCCATCACCACAGATGATTAAACTAATTGCGTTCTATACTGAAGATCCTGATTAGTTGATTATTGGAGTCAGGTGTGTTAGCTGGGGCTGGGGCAACAGTGTGACACCAATCAGGCCCCTGAGGACTGGAGTTGGTCTTCCCTGCTGTAGATACAGCTTTCTTCTCTCTTTAGTTCACTCACTCGTCCTTAGAATGCTGCTCCTTCATCCTCTCCTCGTTCTCGCTGTCTATCTCGTTCTCTTTCTTTCTCCCTCTCCTATTTGCTTTCTCATTCATTCTCTCTCTGTTTTCCCTTTACCTGTGTCCTCAATTATCCTCCTCCATCCTCCACTAACCTCCACTCCTCATGCTCCACTTCTCTGCATTCTACCCCTCTGGACACACAGGTCATTTCTAGTTTTGGTTTACATTTGGTTGAATTGTCAACTAACGTGAAATGAATAGAAAATGTCACCATGTCATTGAATTTAGGTTCCAAGTTGTGTGGAAAAATACAAAATGTCCTTACGTTGATGACGTATTTCAAGTCCAGTAAGTTTTCCACGTGGATTCAACGTCAATCACATTGAATGTTTTTGTTGAAGTGACGTTGTTTTCCGGGCCCAACCCTACGTAGAATGTATGCAGGCCTCACTGTTAAGTCACTTTGGATAAAAGTCTGCTAAATAGCATTTATTATTATTGTATATTATATAGTGATTCAATCATTTTTTTGCCCAGTGGTTATATTTGTTAGTCTGAAGCTTATTGACATACATGATTGTGTGTGTGTGTTTGTGTGTGTGTGTGTGTGTGTGTGTGTGTGTGTGTGTGTGTGTGTGTGTGTGTGTGTGTGTGCGCGTACGTGTCTATGCCTACGCTCTTGTTCCCTGGGGTAGAAAAATATCAAAATGCACAAGGTACACATAATGATCTCACATGGTACTGTTCGGTACCTTTTAGGGTACCGCCCGGCATGCTCTATTGCAGGGGGATTTTCAGAATTGTTTGTTTCAATATGTGTGTTTTTTCATGCAAATTGATTGATTATTATTATAATGCTACACAAATATATGATTTCTTTCACCTTTATTTAACCAGGTTAGCTAGTTGAGAACAAGTTCTCATTTACAACTGTGACCTGGCCAAGATAAAGCAAAGCAGTGCGACAAAACAACAACACAGAGTTACATGGGATAAACAAGTGTACAGTCAATAACACAATAGAAAAAAAGAAAGTCTATATACAGTGAAAAACAATATAAGGATAAATAACATACATTTTTGTAAACTAATCCAATTTGTTAGTAGTTGGACTCCTTGCACCCGTTACTGAGATTGTTCCCGTTTAGATTGTTAATCAATTTGTCTACCTTGGCAGTCGTTCTAAATGCAGGTTGCAGTTGATTAAAAGTTCAATTTTTTTTATATCCCAACTCTGGCTGGATTTCAATAGGAATTAAAAAGCACTTTGCAAACCAGCATAAATGTTACTTGACTGATGTGGCCTGCAATCCAGCAGTTTCAGATCACTGTGTTGGGGTAAAAATGGACTTTCAAAGTATGGCCTTATATGATATATGTATTGTCATTAAGAGTCCATTCTAAAATTTTCACTTAGGCACTCAGTTGGTGAAAGCTACAAGACTGAAAGCCATGAATGCAACAACCATGCCTCTGTCACTAGCAAACACAGTCATGGGTGGTACTGATAACTCAAACATTTATCTGAAAGGCACCCTGGGAAATATGCAAATATAGTTTTTAAAACAACACCCCAGAACCTTTTTAAGAGGTACATTTTTGCCACTTAAAAGGAACCATCTTTTCCCTTAAGGTACACTATTGGCTCTTTTAAGGTACAAACTGCAAGGGTACAATTATGTACCTAGAGCTAAAGGTACAAAGAATATACCTTACAGGGCACCACAACAGTGACAAGCGTTTGTACCCCTTTAAGAACAAATGTTATTTCTGTGTGCTCGCGTGCACTTTTTAAGGATCCTAAAAACCACCGTGTGGGCCAAACTGTTGTCACTAATAAGCTTTGGCAGAGGCAAAATATATCTCCTGTGGTCATCACTCCAGGTGCATGATAATGAGATAAGCGTTGATTTCAGTGGTGGCACTGAGCCTCCATTCTGTCTCCTCCTGGGGCTGATGCCATGGCTCTTCAGGAGGACAAATATTGCAGTTTCACCATAGGGCTCAGTATTGTTAGCATCGTAGCACGCTAAACTCGGATGTCTTCCCTGAAGGGTAACAGCAAGTGTATGAAGCCTTTATGAAAATGAACGAAGAATGAGGAACAAGGAACACACACACACACAAACCGTCTCTCTCTATTTCGTTCCTCTCATCACAGCATATGGGATCAGGGGATGTTTTGAAATATATGTCAAAATAAGATAATTTCCTGTCATGTAAAGCTCTTCTTCCCCTCTTCCGCCCTCCATCCCTCCCTCCAGCCCAACTTTAAGTGGGTGTGTAATCAGTAATAATGAACACCTCTGCTCTGGACCTGTGCGTTCCAAATGGCACCCTATTCCCTTTATAGAACACTGCTTTTGACCAGGGCCCGTACGTATTCAATCCCATGTAGGGAGTAGGGTATCATTTGGGACGCAGACGCTGAACACCTCCGGTTTTGTTTTCTCACAGTGCGGGGGGGGGGGGGGGGGAAACGGAAGAAGGGAATTGAACAAAGAAGGTAATTATAGAGCTACAGAGCCACAGACAGGTTGACAACCTCCCATTACCAATCACAAGGTGAATTTGTTTCTCTTGACGCCGGGTTGACGTAGAAGATAAGAGGCGGTGGGAACAGCGTTGGGTGAGATGAGACAGGCTTGGCGCGTTCAGGTCACCTAGAATAGAGAGTTTGGTATTCATTGCGCCCACACGCTCCACATCAAAAAGTCTAAAAGAGGTCCAAGGTCAGAATCCATTATATTTTTGACCCTGACGGACACAGTTTTGAACAGTCACCTGTATGAATCATATCAGCATTGACTATACTCATGGGCCTATGTTATCGTAGTTTCTGTAAGGCGTGCGTACTGGTGGTAGAGAAGTCAGGCGCAGGAGAGCAAAGACTGTGTTACAACGGCGCAGTTTAATGTTAAAAATCACCGTGAACATAAACAATTTATATAATGGGACAAAAACCCCAGACATAACGTGCACAAGCACTTACAATAAACAATATCGGACAAGGACATGTGGGGAACAAAGGGTTAAATACACAACATGTAATTGATGGAATTAAAACCAGGTGTGTGGGAAGACAAGACAAAACAAATGGAAAATGGAAGGTGGATCGGCGATGGCTAGAAGACCGGTGACGTCGCCCGCTGAACGTCGCTTGAACAAGGATAGGGACCGACTTCGGAGGAAGTCGTGACAGTTTCTGGCGCTATAAGCAGCATAATGGTGTTACAAGCAGGATATAGCTTACAGTTAGATAACCTCATTATCAATCCGTTATGACCCAAGCTGTGAATATACAAATCCACCTTTAGAATCTAGGATTTTGAACCTTTACTGGTCTGGATGTTACCACTTTAACCCTCTGACGTCTACCCATCCCTCCTGGTTCACCAGTCTAAAACCACCTCATTAACATGCAACTTAACTGTTTCACGCCTCTTCATTAAACGTAGGTGACAAATCCTTCCACCACCATTAACTGTCTGTTCTCTCTCTAGTAGATCCCAGGGCCTTAATGTGACAGTAACTCATTCTCCCCATTCTACCACCACTTACGGTTATTGGGCCTTTTGTTAAAACATCAATCTCGTCAGGTGTGTGTCGGCAGCAGGCCGCGCTAGCTGCTGCCGTTCTGGTGATTGAATCATCAGTATAGTCCAGGTGTTCTTCTGTAACGCCAATTTCTCCGGAAAGAGGACAGACGGCGAGAGATTTTTTTTCCTCCCAAGTTTCAAACCCCACTGAGCTCTCGGCAGGCAGTGAATTATGGGTAATGCGTTCAATGCATTCCCCTACTCCTAGGTAAATGATATTAAAAGAAAAAAACATGACGGTCTTGGGCCCGGCCCCTTAAATGTAATATCTATTCATGAAAGGGATAAGCGAGGTGATTAAGATCGTCGTAACAACGGCTGCTAACCCACTTTCACAGCCGTGCCAGGGCTTTTCCAGGCTTCTCCTTCTCAGGGAAATTGCTTAATTTTCTCACCACGTGGCTTCTGCTCGCTCGACACTCTGCAGGGGATGTAGGTGCGTGCAAGGTGGGAGGTATGGAGGGAGGGAAGGAGGAGGAATTTCTCTGGCATCATTTTGTGAGAACTGTGAATGAGCAGCATTCCCACGTGGGTCTTCCTCCCGAGTTCCGACCTCCGCCTTCCCACTTTCCTCAGAGTTACGGGCTCAGGGCTCCGGCCCCAAGTGGTAAACAGTAGGAAGGGGAGGAAAGAGAGATGAAAGAGAGAGAGAGAGGAGGGAGGGAGGGAGGTTAAATGAGCATCTGTGAGACCCCCCCCCCCCCCCAGCGCAAGTCCTTGGAGGTTCATTAGGGCTGTCGTCCCAGAAAAATCACCTTGTGCACTTCAGAATACATTACCCCCTCCTTTCCCTCCCGCTCTCCCTCCCTCCTCCCTATACCAGAGCTATTATTTCTAGATTCATATGAAACGTATCACAGATGGGTACACCTCATTTGGCGTGGCCCCCCTCCGGTGTGTGTGTGCTAGTCTGTGCAAGTGTTCGTGTGTGTGTGTGTGTGTGTGCCTGATTTGAGTGTATGCATGCCTGCATGTGTGTGCATCTCCTAGGACCCCCCTCATTGGTCTATTTCCATATTTATCACGCCAGAGGAGTAGCGTAGGTTGCACATTATACTGCACCTGTGTTTCTCTGTCTCTCCATGCTAATCCAACACACTGGAGTTGGGTCACCTGTTAGTTTATCAACTAGTCTAGTCTACACACCTGGCTAATTCTCTCCTGGTGCAATTAGTCAAACTAATTAGGAATTTGTTTGGCTGCGGTTGGGTCAATTCAATTCCTGTAAGGGGTCAATTACATAGTCCCTGGTAGTGGAAGTTGGTACAGCTTTGCAGGTGCATGGATTCTGTTCTCTATTGATACATCATTTTGTAATTTAGAGGCAAGTCAATATCATCTTGGACAGTTGTGTTAGTTGGTTAGTCCTGTTGGTCTACAGTTGAATGAAATGGGTTAGTCCTGTTGGTCTACAGTTTAATTAAATGTGTTAGTCCTGTTGGTCTACAGTTTAATTAAATGTGTTAGTCCTGTAGTTCTACAGTTTAATTAAATGTGTTAGTCCTGTAGGTCTACAGTTTAATTAAATGTGTTAGGCCTGTAGTCCTACAGTTGAATTAAATGTGTTAGTCCTGTAGTCCTACAGTTTAATTAAATGGGTTAGTCATGTAGAACTACAGTTGAATTAAATGTGTTAGTCCTGTAGATCTACAGTTTAATTAAATTGGTTAGTCATGTAGAACTACAGTTTAATTAAATGGGTTAGTCATGTAGAACTACAGTTTAATTAAATGGGTTAGTCCTGTAGACCTACAGTTTAATTAAATGGGTTAGTCCTGTAGAACTACAGTTGAATTAAATGTGTTAGTCCTGTAGACCTACAGTTGAATTAAATGTGTTAGTCCTGTAGACCTACAGTTGAATTAAATGTGTTAGTCCTGTAGACCTACAGTTTAATTAAACGGGTTAGTCATGTAGAACTACAGTTGAATTAAATGTGTTAGTCCTGTAGACCTACAGTTGAATTAAATGTGTTAGTCCTGTAGACCTACAGTTGAATTAAATGTGTTAGTCCTGTAGACCTACAGTTGAATTAAATGTGTTAGTCCTGTAGTCCTACAGTTGAATTAAATGGGGTAGTCCTGTAGACCTACAGTTGAATTAAATGGGGTAGTCCTGTAGACCTACAGTTTAATTAAATTGGTTAGTCATGTAGAACTACAGTTTAATTAAATGGGTTAGTCATGTAGAACTACAGTTTAATTAAATGTGTTAGTCCTGTAGATCTACAGTTTAATTAAATTGGTTAGTCATGTAGAACTACAGTTTAATTAAATGGGTTAGTCATGTAGAACTACAGTTTAATTAAATGGGTTAGTCCTGTAGAACTACAGTTGAATTAAATGTGTTAGTCCTGTAGACCTACAGTTGAATTAAATGTGTTAGTCCTGTAGACCTACAGTTGAATTAAATGTGTTAGTCCTGTAGACCTACAGTTTAATTAAACGGGTTAGTCATGTAGAACTACAGTTGAATTAAATGTGTTAGTCCTGTAGACCTACAGTTGAATTAAATGTGTTAGTCCTGTAGACCTACAGTTGAATTAAATGTGTTAGTCCTGTAGACCTACAGTTGAATTAAATGTGTTAGTCCTGTAGTCCTACAGTTGAATTAAATGGGGTAGTCCTGTAGACCTACAGTTGAATTAAATGGGGTAGTCCTGTAGACCTACAGTTTAATTAAATTGGTTAGTCATGTAGAACTACAGTTTAATTAAATGGGTTAGTCATGTAGAACTACAGTTTAATTAAATGTGTTAGTCCTGTAGACCTACAGTTGAATTAAATGTGTTAGTCCTGTAGACCTACAGTTGAATTAAATGTGTTAGTCCTGTAGACCTACAGTTTAATTAAACGGGTTAGTCATGTAGAACTACAGTTGAATTAAATGTGTTAGTCCTGTAGACCTACAGTTGAATTAAATGTGTTAGTCCTGTAGACCTACAGTTGAATTAAATGTGTTAGTCCTGTAGACCTACAGTTGAATTAAATGTGTTAGTCCTGTAGTCCTACAGTTGAATTAAATGGGGTAGTCCTGTAGACCTACAGTTGAATTAAATGGGGTAGTCCTGTAGACCTACAGTTTAATTAAATTGGTTAGTCATGTAGAACTACAGTTTAATTAAATGGGTTAGTCATGTAGAACTACAGTTTAATTAAATGTGTTAGTCCTGTAGACCTACAGTTTAATTAAATGGGTTAGTCCTGTAGAACTACAGTTGAATTAAATGTGTTAGTCCTGTAGACCTACAGTTGAATTAAATGTGTTAGTCCTGTAGACCTACAGTTGAATTAAATGTGTTAGTCCTGTAGACCTACAGTTTAATTAAATGGATTAGTCATGTAGAACTACAGTTGAATTAAATGTGTTAGTCCTGTAGACCTACAGTTTAATTAAATGTGTTAGTCCTGTAGACCTACAGTTGAATTAAATGTGTTAGTCCTGTAGACCTACAGTTTAATTAAATGGATTAGTCATGTAGAACTACAGTTGAATTAAATGTGTTAGTCCTGTAGACCTACAGTTTAATTAAATGTGTTAGTCCTGTAGACCTACAGTTTAATTAAATGGGTTAGTCATGTAGAACTACAGTTGAATTAAATGTGTTAGTCCTGTAGACCTACAGTTGAATTAAATGTGTTAGTTCTGTAGACCTACAGTTGAATTAAATGGGTTAGTCCTGCAGAGAGAGTTGCTGATTGGTGGAGTGGTTAGAGCCCTCGGAGGTAGAGAGATATGTAAAGTGGCTGATTTGGTGGAGTGATTAGAGCCCTGTGAGGTAGAGAGAGCTGTAAAGTGGCTGATTGGTGGAGTGATTAGAGCCCTGTGAGGTAGAGAGAGATGCAAAGTGGCTGATTGGTGGAGTGATTAGAGCCCTGTGAGGTAGAGAGAGCTGTAAAAGTGGCTGATTGTGATTGGCTGTCCCCTATGGTAAAGTGATGCAGAGAGGGCCTTGAGCAGCTCAACAGCTGCGATTGTCCCATGATCCCTGACAAGGGTATTTTCTTCTCACCAAGTTTCATCCCCAGTCATTTACATTTACGTCATTTAGCAGTGGGTCACTGTAGTATCATGTTATTAACATGTCACATGTCACATGTCACATAGTCTCAATGTTAAACACCAGTCATGGTAATATCATGTTATTAACATGTCACATAGTCTCAATGTTAAACACCAGTCATGGTAATATCATGTTATTAACATGTCACATAGTCTCAATGTTAAACACCAGTCATGGTAATATCATGTTATTAACATGTCACATAGTCTCAATGTTAAACACCAGTCATGGTAATATCATGTTATTAACATGTCACATAGTCTCAATGTTAAACACCAGTCATGGTAATATCATGTTATTAACATGTCACATAGTCTCAATGTTAAACACCAGTCATGGTAATATCATGTTATTAACATGTCACATAGTCTCAATGTTAAACACCAGTCATGGTAATATCATGTTATTAACATGTCACATAGTCTCAATGTTAAACACCAGTCATGGTAATATCATGTTATTAACATGTCACAGTCTCAATGTTAAACACCAGTCATGGTAATATAACCAGTGGTGGAAAAAGTACCCAATTTTTTATACTTGAGTAAAAGTAAAGATACCTTAATACTAAAGTAAAAGTTAGTCACCCAGTAAAATACTACTTCAGTAAAAGGTAAAGTCACCCAGTAAAATACTACTTCAGTAAAAGGTAAAGTCACCCAGTAAAATACTACTTCAGTAAAAGGTAAAGTCACCCAGTAAAATACTACTTCAGTAAAAGGTAAAGTCACCCAGTAAAATACTACTTCAGTAAAAGGTAAAGTCACCCAGTAAAATACTACTTCAGTAAAAGTCTAAAAGTTTTTGGTTTTGTACTTAAGTATCAAAAGTAAAAGTATAAATCATTTAAAATGTCTTATATTAAGCAAACCAGACGACACAATTTGTTTGTTTTTTACATTTATGGATAGCCAGGGTCATAGTTCAACACTCAGACATACTCTACAAACGAAGCATTTGTGTTTAGTGAGTCCGCCAGATCAGAGGCAGTAGGGATGACCAGGGATGTTCTCTTGATAAGTGCATGATTTAGACCATTTTCCTGTCCTGCTAAGCATTCAAAATGTTTTTCTTGTGATTATAGCTAACTAGTGATTACTGATAATAAAATGAGTTAGTAACCTAATGATATGATCTGTCTTCGCTAGAAGTGTGCTGTGTTTGTAACACCCGGACCATACGTCAAGACGTGTAGAGTACCCACGCTTCATTAGCCAGGTTGACGATGCTGGGAGAGAGGACAATTCTGCCCAGGCACTGCGGAACGAGGATGAGGGGGTGCACTGTGTGTGTGTGTGTGTGTGTCTGTGTTTCTGCTTATGTGTGTGTGTGTGTTGCAGAGAGTGTGTGAGTTTCTCCCTTGGCACGCGGCCCTCCAGGTATGGTGGTGAGCTCATGCCTCGATGATACCGGTCATACTGGCATCAGATGGTGGGTACAAGCGATGGCACCCCCCCCCCCCCCACCACCCAGCCTCCTCCATTAGCTCCCCATCGGGATGGTTGTGGGGAGGGGGGAAGCTGGGCATTCAGGGCGATGGATGTCGGGGAACTCTGGCTGTGACACACGCCGCAATCGGATAAATAGATTGCAGCCCGTTTGCATAATCTAAAGCGAACCGGGCCATCAATCACACGTGAGGTGTTTCGCTCCGAGCCGTTACAATAGCCACAGTGTTATACCTCTCTGAAGACATATTGTGTTGATGATGGGGGAAGGTATTTTTCCATGCTTACTACCGTAGAGTGAATGGAAAGACTGGCACTGAAGTGGTGTTGGATTTTATTGCCTTTCATTTGGAGGAGAGGTGCCATGCTCGTCGACCTCGTTAAAAGCCTAAATGAAATGGTCGTAGAGGGCATAGTGGTTAATATGGAGATGAATGGTTATTTGATAGATGGTTTTGCCCTTTGCAGTGAAATGTGTGTGTGCGTGTTTCGGTATCTGTCGGTGTGTCTCTTGTGTTTTTTTTTTTGGTGTGTCTGTCGGTGTGTTTCAGTGTCTGTCGGTGTGTCCGTCTGTGTTTTGTTTTCGGTGTGTTTCGGTGTCTGTCGGTGTGTCCGTCTGTGTTTTGTTTTCGGTGTGTTTCGGTGTCTGTCGGTGTGTCCGTCTGTGTTTTGTTTTCGGTGTGTTTCAGTGTCTGTCGGTGTGTCTGTCTGTGTTTTGTTTTCGGTGTGTTTCAGTGTCTGTCGGTGTGTCTGTCTGTGTTTTGTTTTCGGTGTGTTTCAGTGTCTGTCGGTGTGTCCGTCTGTGTTTTGTTTTCGGTGTGTTTCGGTGTCTGTCGGTGTGTCCGTCTGTGTTTTGTTTTCGGTGTGTTTCAGTGTCTGTCGGTGTGTCTGTCTGTGTTTTGTTTTCGGTGTGTTTCAGTGTCTGTCTGTTTGTCTGTCGGTGTGTTTCAGTGTCTGTCGGTGTGTCCGTCTGTGTTTTTTTTCGGTGTGTTTCGGTGTCTGTCGGTGTGTCCGTCTGTGTTTTGTTTTCGGTGTGTTTCAGTGTCTGTCGGTGTGTCCGTCTGTGTTTTGTTTTCGGTGTGTTTCAGTGTCTGTCGGTGTGTCTGTCTGTGTTTTGTTTTCGGTGTGTTTCAGTGTCTGTCGGTGTGTCTGTCGGTGTGTTTCAGTGTCTGTCGGTGTGTCCGTCTGTGTTTTTTTTCGGTGTGTTTCGGTGTCTGTCGGTGTGTCTGTCTTTGTTTTGTTTTCGGTGTGTTTTTGTGTCTGTCGGTGTGTCCGTCTGTGTTTTGTTTTCGGTGTGTTTTGGTGTCTGTCGGTGTGTCCGTCTGTGTTTTGTTTTCGGTGTGTTTCGGTGTCTGTCGGTGTGTCCGTCTGTGTTTTGTTTTCGGTGTGTTTCAGTGTCTGTCGGTGTGTCCGTCTGTGTTTTGTTTTCGGTGTGTTTCGGTGTCTGTCGGTGTGTCCGTCTGTGTTTTGTTTTCGGTGTGTTTCAGTGTCTGTCGGTGTGTCCGTCTGTGTTTTTTTCGCCTTGTTTGTCGGGGGGTTTCGGTGTCTGTCGATGTGTCTGTCTGTGGTTTTTTTCACCGTGTTTCGGTGTCTGCGCGCCTGTGTGTGTCGTGTCTGAATTATCTCAGATTATTCATTTTTCATGAGTGAACAGCTTTGTATTCTCTCTTAATGATTTTCCTCTCTCTCTGTCTCTGTATCACAGGTGTTATCCTGATTCCCAAGCTGCCCCATGTGGAGTTCAGCCTGGGTAAGTGTTTGTCCTTCTCTCTCTGTCCTTCTCTCTGTTCTTCTTCTTTTTCTTCTCTATGTCCTCCTCTGTCCTTCTCTCTCTGTCCTTCTCTCTGTTCTTCTTCTTTTTCTTCTCTATGTCCTCCTCTGTCCTTCTCTCTCTGTCCTTCTCTCTGTTCTTCTTCTTTTTCTTCTCTATGTCCTCCTCTGTCCTTCTCTCTCTGTCCTTCTCTCTGTTCTTCTTCTTTTTCTTCTCTATGTCCTCCTCTGTCCTTCTCTCTCTGTCCTTCTCTCTGGTCTTCTTCTTTTTCTTCTCTATGTCCTCCTCTGTCCTTCTCTCTCTGTCCTTCTCTCTGTTCTTCTTCTTTTTCTTCTCTATGTCCTCCTCTGTCCTCTCTCTGTCCTTCTTCTCTCTGTTCTTCTTTTTCTTCTCTATGTCCTCCTCTGTCTTCTCTCTGCTCTTCTTTTTCTTCTCTATGTCCTCCTCTGTCTTCTCTCTGCCCTTCTTTTTCTTCTCTATGTCCTCCTCTGTCCTCTCTCTGTTCTTCTTCTTCTCTCTCCTTCTCTCTCTGTTCTTCTCTCTCTGTTCTTCTTCTTTTTCTTCTCTGTCCTCCTCTCTCCGTTCTTCTTCTTCTCTGTTCTTTTTCTTCTCTATGTCCTCCTCTGTCCTTCTCTCTCTGTCTTTCTTCTCTCTGTTCTTCTTTTTCTTCTCTATGTCCTTCTCTGTTCTTCTTCTTCTCTCTGTTCTTCTTATTTTTCTTCTCTTTGTCGTCCTCTCTAGTCTTCTCCTCTCTGTTCTTCTTCTCTCTGTTCTTCTTTTTCTTCTTCTTCTCTATGTCCTTCTCTGTTCTTCTTTTTCTTCTCTATGTCCTTCTCTGTTCTTCTTCTTCTCTCTGTTCTTCTTATTTTTCTTCTCTTTGTCGTCCTCTCTAGTCTTCTCCTCTCTGTTCTTCTTCTCTCTCTGTTTTTCTTTTTCTCTCTGTTCTTCTCTCTCTCTGTCCTTCTCTGTCTTCTCTCAGTGTTTTTCTTCTCTCTGTTCTTCTCTCTCTGTGATTCTCATCTTATTTCATGCCACAGGGCTCCAATTTCACCATGTAGTCAGCTCAGATAGCCAGACACATCCTATTATCGACAGGAGGCCACTATGAGACAGGTCAAACATACACATGTACACACATGCGCGTGCACACACACAGAGAGACAGACAGACATTAATCAACCAGCCGATAGATCAAAGACTAGACTCACTTCTTCCTGACGGTTTCACCGTAGAGTGGTTCTGGTTCTTCTTCCTGACGGTCTCACCGTAGAGTGGTTCTGGTTCTTCTTCCTGACTGTCTCACAGTAGAGTGGTTCTGGTTCTTCTTCCTGACTGTCTCACAGTAGAGTGGTTCTGGTTCTTCTTCCTGACTGTCTCACAGTAGAGGGGTTCTGGTTCTTCTTCCTGACTGTCTCACAGTAGAGGGGTTCTGGTTCTTCTTCCTGACGGTCTCACCGTAGAGTGGTTCTGGTTCTTCTTCCTGACGGTCTCACAGTAGAGTGGTTCTGGTTCTTCTTCCTGACGGTCTCACAGTAGAGGGGTTCTGGTTCTTCTTCCTGACGGTCTCACAGTAGAGTGGTTCTGGTTCTTCTTCCTGACGGTCTCACAGTAGAGTGGTTCTGGTTCTTCTTCCTGACGGCCTCACCGTAGAGTGGTTCTGGTTCTTCTTCCTGACGGTCTCACAGTAGAGTGGTTCTGGTTCTTCTTCCTGACGGTCTCACAGTAGAGGGGTTCTGGTTCTTCTTCCTTTTCGACTGTTAAAGATGGTTTCATGTATATTTTATACTTCTGCAATGGGAGAGTTCTATTTTTGGTCGATGCATTGTTGCCCATGACAGGTTTCACTGTGTCGATGTCTGACAGGGTGGGTTATGTGAATCATAGCTGCAGTGCTCTGAGTAGGGGGAAGAGGTTCATTAGCTTGGGAGGTGGGGGGGAGAAGTGAGCCATAATCTATCATCTTGACCACCCCCCAGGCATTGGAAAATGTGTTATCAGTAAAGCCAGTGTATTCTCCTGACCAGGTGATATAACCAGGTAAAACTGGGGTCCAGAGTTTTTCCTGGTCAGGTCAGTTGTCCAGAACAACTCCTGGCCCTAGTTATTGGGTCTGAGTGTGTAACTCTGTAACTCAGTTAAGTCATCATTTAAATGAAAATGTGTCTCTGCTCATCACAAAGATATTGTTTTCATCCATTTAATCTGTTATAGAGATAATAAAACACCATATTAATACACATCACTGTTGTAGAGAACATATGGACATGTTTTCCTTTCAACACTCTGGACATTTCTGTCTACCCACAATGCCTGCTGAGCAGAGCAGCAATGTGCAGCAGGAGAGCAGCTGGCCAGTCAGATTGCAATTTGAGTGCTGGTGCACACATACAGGGACTCCCAGCTCGGTTTCATTTCTAGACAGATTATCTGCAGTTAAGGACTGTGTGTGTGTGTGTGTGTGTGTGTGTGAGTGTTACAGACCTCCAAGGAATGGGCGAGGCATTACACTATTAGAGTGTGTGTGTGTGTGTGTGTGTGTGTGTGTGTGTGTGTGTGTGGAGGGGGAGTATCGTCCCATGGCAGGAGACTCTCTCAGACAGTTGGCGCTCACCCATTCCCTTGACCCTCATCATATTTACACACACACACACACACACACACACACACACACACACACACACACACACACACACACACACACACACACACACACACACACACACACACACACAGTGTACAAACAAATATATGGTCGCCTTTGCCTGTTAACCATTGTACTGCATAACACATTTAATTTAAGTGACAATAGAATTGACTGGAGTAGAGCTGAATAAATATGCACTGTGAGTCTTCGTGTAGTGATGCAATGCTTCTCCAGAGGTTGTGAAGTGGCTTCTGTTCTAATGTAAATGTTCTGGAACAATGGAGTCAATCTGCTGGACAGCTGCAGAGGAAAGGGTGACATGTTTGTATAATTGCAGGGGTTGTGTGTCGTGTGTGTGAGTGTGTGCACATGCAAGCGTGTGCGTATCACTCTCTCTGTGTGTGTGTGTATGTCGGCCTACCATGTCAGCGAGACGCCCCCCCCCCCCCCCCCATCTTCTTCCTTTGATCCACCATACTGTAAATACCAGTTTTGTTTACCTAGTCCTTAAATTACATGTGTATTTTATTCAATTGCCATTCACCATTTTGACTGAAAGGGCTTTTGTTGCTCAGGGAAAACATGATTATCTGGAAGCTCTTAGCTTGAGGTACATGTGTTTTTATTGATAGAGGCTGGCAGTTCTTTTATTCATGGCTTCCATTTCTCTCTCCCTTGATTGATACATGAAATGATATTGCCAGAAGTACCAGGAATACATCCATTGAAAACTGCAAAGAAAAGGGGTTTCTTGGTAATCCTTGAAAGCTGAGGGCTCTTTGCCTACCTCAAGCTACAGTATATTCTTGGAGCATAAAATGATAATAACAAAAACAGCCACCCTGTCACTTGTTTTAGTACACAGTTGAGTGAAGTGGTTAGGGAAATGTAATCCCTCTCAAATTCATAGACATCCATCTAGATCCAAGGACTTGCAGTGTGAGAGAGATTCACAGACCCCAGACTGCACCTTTAAGGGCCATTGAGCTGAAGGGCAGTTTGGCTGAATAAAGCTTTGCCAGTAAGCTTTAAGTACATTTCATAACGGGATGAGATGATTCTAGGTTCGGTCTCGGCAAATAAAAAATCAATGGCTTGGCAATGATGTCGATGGTTCAGCAGGTCTCGTATCACGACAAGCTAATCACCCGTGACAAATAAAACAATGATTCCAGCCAAAATGATTTATTTCTGGCCCTTATTATCAATTACCATCAGAGTGGGTGATTTAGAGAAAACGGTACGAATAAATCGTTCTTGGTGCGTTCTACTCCACCCGGCTGGAATGTCTTCTCACTTTAACCGTACGAAGAGAAGGTTTCTGACAAGCTGACATGCTCGTCTTCTGTAAAGGAAATGAGTGAAGACAGTTGATGTACAGCTCAGGATCGTAAGGGGATAGGTGGGGACGAGCCGAGAGAATACGCTGTGCATCTGTGATCAAGGACTCTCTTAGGAGACGGATAGAGGTGAAAGAAAGAGGGAACTGAGTGAAAGAGGTGCCTGCCACATTCTTTCCACATCATCTATGCCCTATGACGTTGCTCATTTAGCTCTGCCTTCCCTCGTAGGATGATATACAGTGAGTGTCAAAGACATTAAGGACCCCCCCCCCCTTTGCCCTCAGAACAGCCTCAATTCGTCAGGGCATGGACTCTACAAGGTGTTGAAAGCGTTCCACAGTGATTCTGTACCAGGTTGACTCCAATGTTTCCCACATTTGTGTCAAGTTGACTGGATGTCCTTTAGGTGGTGGACCATTCATGATACACATGGGAAACAGTTAAACATGAAAAACACAGCAGCGTTGCAGTTCTTGACACACTCAAACTGGTGCGCCTGGCACCAACTACCATACCCCTTTCAAAGGCAGGTTCATCTGTTGTCGTCACCCTCTGAATGGCACACCATCCAGGTCTCAATTGTCTCAAGCCATACAAATCCTCCTTTGACCTGTATCCTCCCATTCATCTACACTGATTGAGGTGGATTTAACAAGTGACATCAATAAGGGATCATAACTTTCACTTGGATTCTATGTCATGGAAAGAGCAGGTGTTCCTAATGCTTTGTACACTCAGTGTATATTCTGATGGATCTGCGCAGGGTAGATTCTAACGTGCACTGCCCTATGTTAGCCTCTTTTCCTAGAGGGTGTTTGTGTTTTTAACACTTGACACATCAGCCATGTCCACATGTGTGCTGAAGTTTGTATGCGATCTGCGTTTTAGATAACAACAGTCATCACTCGTAATCGCCTCTTTTTTAGTACTATGCATATGTTTTCAAAGTAACGACCAAGGTGGCAGGATATCCTGCAAAAAAGGCTACCAACTATTCTGTTTGTTATCTTAGCACAATTAAATAGGAACTCTGTATACTTTTGAATGCAAAAGGGAAGAGTGTCACGCCTTGGTCTTAGTATTTTGTGTTTTCTTTAATTATATGTTCTGGCCAGGGTGTGACATGGGTTATTGTGTTGTCGTATTGTTTTTTTTGTAAGCATTGGGATTGTGGTTGATTAGGGGTGTGTCGAGTGTAGGCTTGGCTGCCTGAGGCGGTTCTCGATCAGAGTCAGGTGATTCTTGTTGTCTCTGATGGGGAACCGTATTTAGGTAGCCTGAGTTTCACTTTGTTTTTCGTGGGTGATTGTTCCTGTCTCTGTGTAGTTTCACCAGATAGGCTGTAATTAGGTTTCACGTTCCGTTTGTTGTTTTTTGTATTTATAAGTTATTTCAAGTGTCACTTTTTTCATTAAAGTCATGAGTAACCACTACGCTGCATTTCGGTCCGACTCTCTTTCAACAAACGAAGAACGCCGTTACAGAATCACCCACCACACACGGACCGAGCGGCGTGGAAACAGGCAGCAACCGCAGGAAAAGCGAAAGGAGGAATGGACATGGGAAGACGTATTGGATGGCAAAGGTTGTTACACTTGGGAGGAGATACTGGCTGGAAGAGATCGCCTCCCATGGGAACAGGTGGAGGCACTTAGGAGAGCAGAGGCAGCCGGAGATAAGAGCCGACGATACGAGGGAACACGGTTGGCAAGGAAACCCGAAAAGCAGCCCCAAAAATGTATTGGGGGGGGGCTCAGAGGGAGAGTGGCTGAGTCAGGAGATAGACCTGAGCCAACTCTCCTTGTTAATCATGAGGAGCAGCGATATAAGGACTTCTGGTCTTGGGAGATGATATTAGACGGAAGAGGACCCTGGGCTCAGCCTGGTGAATATCGCCGCCCCAAGGAGGAAGCAGAGGCAGCAGGAGATAGGAGCCGACGATACGAGGGAACACGGTTGGCAAGGAAGCCCGAAAAGCAACCCCAAAAAATTATTGGGGGGGGGGCTTACAGGGAGTATGGCTATGCCAGGTAGGAGACCTGTGCAAACTCCCTGTGCTTTCCGGTGGGCTAGAGAGACCGGGCAGACACCGTGTTATGCTATGGAGCGCACGGTGTTTCCAGTGCGGGTGCGTAGCCCGGTGCGGTTCATACCAGCCCTTCGTATTGGCCGGGCTAGAGTGGGCATCGAGCCAGGTAAGCTTGGGCAGGCTCGGTGCTCAAGAGCTCCAGTGCGCCTGCACGGTCCGGTCTATCCAGAGCCACCTCCACACACCAGTCCTCCGGTAGCAGCTCCCCGCACCAGGCTTCCTGTGCGTGTCCTCGCTCCAGTATCACCAGTGCCAGCACCACGCATCAGGCCTACAGTGCGCCTCGCCTCTTCTGCGCTGTCGGAGTCTCCCGCCTCTCCAGCGCTGTCGGAGCCTTTCTCCTCTCCTGCGCTACCGGAGTCTCCTGTCTGTTCAGCGCTATCAGAGCCTTCCTTCCCTCCTGCGCTGTCGGAGTCTCCCGCCTGTTCAGCGCTATCAGAGCCTTTCTCCTCTACAGCGCTGCCGGAGCCTCCTGCCTGTTCGGAGCAGCCTGTGCTGTCAGTCTGCAAGGAGCTGCCAGTCTGCAAGGAGCTGCTAGTCTGCAAGGAGCTGCTAGTCTGCAAGGAGCTGCCAGTCTGCAGGGTGCTGTCAGTCTGCAAGGAGCTGTCAGTCTGCAAGGAGCTGTCAGTCTGCAAGGAGCTGCCAGTCTGCAGGGTGCTGTCAGCCTGCATGGAGCAGTCAGAGCTGTCAGTCTGCATGAAGCAGCCGGAGAGGCCAGTCTGCAAGGAGCTGTCAGCCTGCATGGAGCAGTCAGAGCTGTCAGTCTGCAAGGAGCTGCCAGTCTGCAGGGAGCTGTCAGTCTGCAGGGAGCCGTCAGTCTGCAAGGAGCTGTCAGTCTGCAAGGAGCTGCCAGTCTGCAGGGTGCTGTCAGCCTGCATGGAGCAGTCAGAGATGTCAGTCTGCATGAAGCAGCCAGAGCTGCCAGTCTGCAAATAGCTGCCAGTCTGCAAGGAGCTGTCAGCCTGCATGGAGCAGTCAGAGATGTCAGTCTGCATAGAGCAGCTAGATCCGCAAGTCAACCAGAATCTTCCAGATCTGCTAGTCAACCAGAATCTTCCAGATCTGCTAGTCAACCAGAATCGTCCAGATCTGCTAGTCAACCAGAATCTTCCAGATCTGCTAGTCAACCTGAATCTTCCAGATCCGCCAGCCAGCCAGGATCTACCGGAGCCTACTACCTACCTGAGCTTCATCTCAGTACTGGGCTTCCTCTCAGTACTGGGCTTCCTCTCAGTACTGGGCTTCCCCTCAGTTCCGGGCTGCCCCTCAGTTCCGGGCTGCCCCTCAGTTCCGGGCTGCCCCTCAGTTCCGGGCTGCCCCTCAGTCCCGAGCTGCCCCTCAGTCCCGAGCTGCCCCTCAGTCCCGAGCTGCCCCTCAGTCCCGAGCTGCCCCTCAGTCCCGAGCTGCCTCAGTCCCGAGCTGCCCCTCAGTCCCGAGCTGTCCCTCAGTCCCGAGCTGTCCCTCAGTCCCGAGATGCCCCTCAGTCACAAGCTGCTCCTCAGTTCTGTGGGGTTCTGGGGGTGAGGACTATTAGGCCATGGTCGGCGGCGAGGGTGGATTATCCCAGGACGCGAAGGGGAGGAACTATGACATTTATGGAGTGGGGTCCACGTCCCGAGCCGGAGCCGCCACCATGGACAGACGCCCAACCGGACCCTCCATATTGTTTTGAGGTGCGTCCGGGAGTCCGCACCTTGGGGGGGGGGGGGGGTTCTGTCACACCTTGGTCTTAGTATTTTGTGTTTTCTTTAATTATTTGTTCAGGCCAGGGTGTGACATGGGTTATTGTGTTGTCGTATAGTTTTTTTTGTAAGCATTGGGATTGTGGTTGATTAGGGGTGTGTCGAGTGTAGGCTTGGCTGCCTGAGGCGGTTCTCGATCAGAGTCAGGTGATTGTTGTTGTCTCTGATGGGGAACCGTATTTAGGTAGCCTGAGTTTCACTTTGTTTTTCGTGGGTGATTGTTCCTGTCTCTGTGTAGTTTCACCAGATAGGCTGTAATTAGGTTTCACGTTCCGTTTGTTGTTTTTTGTATTTATAAGTTATTTCATGTGTCACTTTTTTCATTAAAGTCATGAGTAACCACCACGCTGCATTTCGGTCCGACTCTCTTTCAACAAACGAAGAACGCCGTTACAAAGAGTCTTGAGATTTACAATAACCTAATATTTAACCTCATAACGATCTTTGAACAAATATAGCTGCTACTCGGGAGCGAGGTCACTAAGGGGAGAATTTAGAATGCTAAAAAGTAGTCCCTCTCAGTTACCCAAAACGCTTCAGCACGCCTCGGATTCATCAGCCGCAGAACCATTAGCATTATTTCCACTTGTTGCCTAGTAACTGTGGAGGAATGATTCGGTGTCAAACGGTGTGCCCGGCTATGCACTCCAAACTAATCACGCATTAGGCTTTTTATTCATTCATTCGACCACACATTCAGCTTGAAGTGATGCATGTATATCAACCTCATACCTACAGCAGGTCTGAACAGTACTGTCAACACATTGAGGTGTACTGAGTTCACATTATGTATTACCGTTATAATTGTTTGTCACTATTCCATGGACTTTGTTTGACCTAAACACTACAGGCATTGTGGAACTAAGACCTACATAGACATTCATAGTATGAATCTGCATACGGACACCATGGCCTTTAGTTGTACTGTAGCCTGATTGGTTGTAGTCACCGTGCCTAATCTCCCTGTGGACTTTGTTTGACCGCCACAGTGGCTAGTCTCTCAAGCAGTCATGGTGTGTGGAAGGACAATTTTCTCTTTAGAGGTCTAAACAGTGGGATGATTCTACATAAAACACCCTCCTGGTCAGTGTCTGATTGGTTGAAGCCAGTAGCCTCCGAACATCAGAATTTCCAATGGCCCTGTGCCACAACAGGAAGCCTCTCTCTCAGTGGCCTCCAGGGGGAAGTCTCCGTGGAGAGGGGCTGCCACTGCATCAGGATGCCCAGCTTGGCAGCTCCTCCTCTGGGTACTGTGTTCTGGGGTTTAGGCAGGGTCCACCCAGCTGAGATGAGACTCACACCCCAGGGGAGTGGAGGAGATGCGGGGGAGAGGAGGAGAGGTAAGGGGGGTGGGTTGAAGGGGGGTTTCAAAACCTTCCCAACACACTCTGTCAACTACCAATGAAAGCTTGATTAATCGGCTTCCCTCATTAGCTGTCGCTCGGCACACAAATTAGGTGCGGCTGTCGTTTGATAATGCCAATGTCGGAAAACAATGTTTCAAACGCCGATGTTGTCCTTCATTTCCCATTCAGGTAACCTGTGTGTTACCTCTGAGCTATACACAGAGGGGAATAACCACTTCACACAGAGGGGGCATTTCAAAACCCCTTACTGTGCTTTTTAAGTTTTTCTTTTTAACTTTGCAAATGTGGATCAAGCTTTACTCTGATCACTAGTGTTGATGATCATGGCCATATTATAATTAGTGTAAGCGAGGTGCAGGAGGCCATATTAACTACAGTACAGTAGATCTCTTCATCTACTTCTTTCTAGTAATGTTCTGAGAGAAACACACTTCTAACAAGTTGAAGGTAGCCTCTATTTTGGAAATGACCTCGGCTAGATCTTAGAAAACGGCTTCCTATTCCCTACATAGTGCTCTACTTTGTTTGCTATATAGGGAATAGGGTGCCATTTTGGATGTACCCTGGATGTTGGAACAACGGATACACACATTCAACATTTCAAAAGAGTGGAGCCCCGTAGTATATTTGGATGTAATTGGTGCAGGATGCAGTTGAGTGGAGCCCCGTAGTATATTTGGATGTAATTGGTGCAGGATGCAGTTGTGTGGAGCCCCGTAGTATATTTGGATGTAATTGGCGCAGGATGCAGTTGCTCCAGCCAAATGCTACGCCAAGCCACCGGACGTCTGGATCGGAGTACCTCCACGACGATTTCTAGAACGTAAACACATTCTAACCGTTCTGACTGGTCTAGAAACCAATGGGTTGGGCCAGAGCCAGAACACATGTGGGCTTTTGATACTTTGATTGGTTAGAGATGATCCAATCACTGAAGACTTTGTTTTCTACAACACCCTGCATTTTGACATCCCCACAAATGACTTCAATGATGGCAGTCTCAGACTGAAGTATGTGGTGAACATAGAGCCGTTTGGGTCACCAGGCAACCGGTGTATAACTCCCTGTACTGTAGCTCCTTTAACAAAGGCCCAATCATCATTTCAACTCAGCATGGATACAGGATAAAGGAAGGGAAGTGGCCAATTTGTTTCCCAATTTGAAGGCAAACTCTCTTCACCATGGATGCAAACAGTCAACATCTGTTTCTGTATGTCAATCTGACATGGTACGAACACACTTCAAAGATTTACTGGAGCCTTTTCTTCTGTTAAGACACTCAATCAGCATCGATTTAAGTAAGTCCAAAGCCAGGTGAGACGTGTGCCACTTTATTTATCATTTGTATAGAGCAGGGGTCTCTATCCTTTTCTAGCATGAGAGCTACTTAAAAAAAAAATTTACGTTGCGAGCGACTCATTATTTTGTTCCCGGGTCCTTAGTGTACAAGAGAAAGTAGTTTTCTGTCAATATATCTAGTAATATAATGGTTAATTAACAACTCTAAGGGGGGCCATATAAAATCTGTGATTATTTTCCAAATTCTGTTTAATATTTTCTCAAATTATGTTTTCTCTGTTTTATTTGGGGGGGGGTCACTGAACAATTGTTCATAGATAAACAACGAAATTGGATGTCCATGTCAATTGCTAAATATCAGCAGTTGACAAAACAAATGTACGTTTGGAAGAAAGCTAATAAATAGATTTTTGAGTGTAATTCCCCTTTAATTTAACTGTCCCTTTAATTGCACAGGGACGTGTCGATCGAGCTTAATGCGATGGTTCTCTACTGCTGCTGTTCATTTCATGGCAAAGTTTCCAAATAATAAATAATAGATACAAATGATATACTCACTCATGGTATACTTTTGCCAGGTAAGCCACCTTTGCCGTTAACATTTAATGGATAAGGGTTTTGGGGAAAGTATTTCTGTCAACTCACAAGATGGTTATCACATCAAGTGGAGTGATAGACAAGCGCGCGCCACACAGACAGACAGGGGCAATATTGCTGGAAATGAATTGGCAGATGTTGTGTTAGGATTGGCTTTTTAAGCCAATAGTGGCTAACCATGGGTGGAATAATGTCAATGTTGTGTTGATTAGTCAGTAGCTGGAAGCTTGCGGTGTCGCATGCTTGTGAGATTTGTTTATGACAGTTTGCAATGGAACACATGAAAAATTGCGTATACTTTCGGGAATTGTTTGCCCAAGCTACTCATAGGTGGGCTGTGAGCTACTGGCTAGCGGTCAACCTGTTGGAGACCCCTGGTATAGATTATCATTCGCTAGTCAGCTCCTCACTTTATGGTGCGTGTTCTTTATTTGGGAGACTTCACAGAATCAACATCTGTCCATTAATTCTACATCTTTCACTAGTCTAACATCATATGGTTGTCATTTTCTCTGTTTAATTGACATGTCAGATGTATAGACTCTCTCCACAACATGAATTGCCATTCTAGTAATATAACAGGCATTATATTTTCCACAGACCTGATGGTGAACACTGAACAGGTGTGAAAATGGCGGCGGCAGATGCAAATAATGTTGTCAAATTAATTGAAGCGCTGATATAATTATCGTGATTAATAATCCTCATCTGGAGAGTGGTGTATTTGTCTCCCATAGCAACCCCCACTGTCTCCCTTTCTCTCTCCATTTGCCCTTCTAATGGAATTTAGTTTCCCTGTAAGGTCACAGGGGAGATGTTTTTAAACAAATTCCCTGTGAATTCGTCTTGAAAAGTGTCAATGTATTCACATTTTTCCTCTTGCTCTTTCTTTCTTTCTTTCCCTCTCTCTTTTCTGTTTCTTTGTCTCTTTCGCTCCATATCGACCTCTTTTTCTCTCCATCTCTCTCCCTTTCCATCTTTCTTCCCATCTCTCCCTCTCTATCTAAAATGTTACGGACCTCATAAAGTCAGTAGTTGAGTTTAATGCCTGTGGCTTTGGTCCTATCACTCTGTGAAGCGATGCGGTTAGAGATGTCCACTGTCACATGTCAATCCTCAGTAGAGTGTGATATTAGGTGAGATCCCAGGACCTGTCAGAGATCCTCTGAGCCTTTGAACTGGAGAGGATCAAACACTGTTGAGCAACTCCCCAGTTCTATACCACACTTCAAATCAAACTGTATTAGTCACAATACAATAGGTGTAGATCTTATAGTGAAATGCTTACTTACGAGCCCCAATTCAACAATGCAGTTTAAAAAAAATACGGATAAGAATTCAAAGTATCAAGTAATTAAAGAGCAGCAGTAAAATAACAATAGCGAGACTATATACAGGGGGGTACCGATACAGAGTCAATGTGCGGGGCACTGGTTAGTTGAGGTAATATGTACATGGTGGTATTATGGAGTTATTAAAGTGACTATGCATAGATGATGACAACAGAGAATAGCAGCGGTGTAAAAGAGGGGGGATGCAAATAGTCTGGGTAGCCATTTGATTAGGTGTTCAGGAGTCTTATGGCTTGGGAGTAGATGCTGTTTAGAAGCCTCTTGGACCCTTAGACTTGGCGCTCCAGTACCACTTGCCGTGCGGTAGCAGAGAGAACAGTCTATGACTTGGGTGGCTGGATTGGATGTGCTGCTATGATTGTGGGAGAGATGGAGAAAGAGAGAGACATGGAGCAAGAGAGAGGAAGCAAGTGAAAAAGAGAGAGAGAGAGAGAAATGATGAAACGTAGGGTAAAGCTGAGGAACAGAGGGAGCGGATCTTCTATGGCCCCTGGGAAAATAGAAGTGTGTGTGTTTCTGTGCGCGACTGCGTGCATGTCTGTTCTTCTGCCTCCTCCGTTCTAACGCTGCTTTCTTCAGCCCTGTGTGGCTCCAGCCCATTAATGCAACTCCAACATATCTAATATTAAGATCTGGGTTGTTGGTGAACGTCACGATGTAGAATCCATCCGATGGAATAGCACCAGAGAGATGGCACCGCATCGTAGTTGGCTGTGTTGTTTTGTTCTGCCTGGCGCTGCAGCCTTTCCTCCATGACAACAGGTTAGACATGGTGGAGGCTCTGATTTTAGATGGATACACATTCTGGAACAGTAGTTTTAGAAAGTAGAAAGTAGAAACTAACCCTGATGGCAGATGCTTTGTGGCCTCCTGGAGCAACCAAGGTCGAAAGGCTAATCTATGATGTTTTTTTTGTGGGCTGACACACACGTGTACTGACACACACACTTGCTTGCAAGCACCAAAAACACACACACACTCACACCTCACGCTGTTTCTAGCCCACGGTGATGAAGGAAATGTATTAGCCCAGGGGAATCCAATATCGGAACTGTCTGCTCCAGTCTGGTGACAACATTACTAAGAGGATGTGTTGTCCCTGTCACCCCATACCATATGCCACACTGTCTGCTACCTCAACGACAGTCACTATGTCACTACGGATCCACAAGGACTGTTAGTCACACGGCCCTGTCTCAAACTGTGGTTCAATCCATCTATTTAACTGGCTCCTTTACCTCACTCATAGTGCCCCATGACTGCTGTGTTGTTGTGTCTGTCTGTCTACATGCCACTGTCAGTGTTGTAGTAGAGGAGGATACTCATAATGGAATGTAAAAATCAACTGTTATCTGTACACTTGTCTGTCTGTCTGCCAAAGGTCCAAATCATAATTTAAAATAATAACGCCGTTGACAGTACATTTGAAAGGTTGTTCGTCATTCAAATAATGATCAGACTAAAAGCTAAGTTATTATTTCAGTTTACAACCATACAATTTACTCACCCCAAACCCCAGGGAGTCACAGAAAAACACCATATTTTCAGATAAAAGTCTTGGCTATTTTAGGATGATAAATTAGTGATGATTGTGGCCATTGCATCGGAGCAGAAAGTAATTTGCTTTAATGCTGAAGGACTTTAATCCAGATCGAGCCAGCCAATTAGCCTAACGGGCTGCATTACATCTGGCGTGGTCAGACCTCTTAGTATTTTCATGACTCACCCACTCCCTCTCTTTCTTGCCTTCTATCACTTCACTCAATTATTTTCTCCTTCTATTCCTCTATTCCTGTTATCTCTCTCTAAATCTCTGTACCTTTCCTTACCTCTCTCTCGACCTGTTCTCTCGACCTGTTCTCTCTCTCTCTCTCTCTCTCTCTCTCTCTCTCTCTCTACTCTCTCTCTCTCTCTACTCTCTCGCCCTCGACCTGTTCGCCCTTTCTCTCGCTCTCTCTTGTCTGTCTCTATTTTCTCTCGCTCTCTCTTGTCTGTCTCTATTTTTCTCGCTCTCGGTCTCTCTCTCCATTTGGACACCATTTGTGTCATAAAGAAGAAGCTCTTTGAGAGTATCATGGTACCTAGAGTGTTGTTAGTAAGTTCCATACAGCAGGCTGCTATTCCATCCACTCTTTTGATCTAATAAAAAGCATTCAGGAAATATTTGTGTCCATTTCACTGACTGGGCAAAGAGACACCAACAACCTAAAGAGGAAATGGAATTAAATTGTGTGATTTAGGCTTATTTCTGATGTCACACGGTTTGAATGGGGTCATCGATTGAATGATAAATCATATTATTTTTTTCTACCCCTTTTTTCTCCCCAATTTTGTATTTTCCCAATTGGTAGTTACAGTCTTGTCTCATCTCTGCAACTACTGAACGGACTCGGGAGAGGCGAAAGCCAAGAGCCGTACGTCCTCCGAAACACAACCTAGCCAAGCCGCACTGCCTCTTGACATAATGCCCACCAATGTGTCGGGGAAATACTGTACACCTGGCAACCGTGTCAGCATGTACTGCGCCCGGCCCGCCACAGGAGTCGCTAGTGAGCGATGGGACAAGGACATCCATGCCGGCAAAACTCTTCCCTAACCCGGACGACGCTGGGCCAATTGTGCACCGCCCCATGCGTCTCCCAGTCGCGGCCGGCTTGACTCGAACCCAGCTACCATTGCGATGACGTGGGGTATCAGTCTACTTAGTGACACCCAGAGAACATTGGCGTCGGAGCTCTTATTGCGGGACTCTGAAACAACTGTGAATTGAGCCACATTCGTCAACCTATGTGTATTGAACACTATTCCCAAGGAAAAACAATACTGCGTGGATGTTTAGGAGTCTGATAATGCTGAGGAGGACTTTGGGAAAAAATATCTTTGGTATAGAGTAAACTGATACCCCATTTCATTGATTCCCAATCCTTAGGTAAAGATGTACAGTGCAAAATGAATGTCAATACACACAATAGGCTGACTGGGGGAGGGGATTTCACACAGTCACAGTCTGTCACAGTCACAGTCTGTAAGAATAATGAAAATGACCGTTTTTACTGGTCATTGTTTTCAGGCTGGTTGTATTTGTGCTAGCTAGGTACTAATCTTTGACAGTGCTGCTGATAGTAGTGGTGGCGCTTGGCTTGCACGTGTCAATTCAGAACACACAACATTCTATAATAGAACTGTTATTTGACGTGTCAAATTTAAAAGCTTATTTAACTCGTCAAACAGTGTTATTTGACTTATCTTTTTTGACACGCAAAGACCCAAACGGCGTTCCATAGTATGTCGTGACGCTAATAGCAGTGAAGCTATTACTGCTGTAAGGCAACATCTGAAAAATAGCGCACTTGGTAGTGTGTACCGGTGCTCGACTAGTCGCGATAGCCAACGACAGAGAACGGTTGATTGTCAAGGGCAATGAATTCCATTATCTTGGCGTTAATGGATTTCGCCTTTGAGTTGTCTCGCTGAAATGTTCTTACTCTTTCAAATGACTGCTCATCTTGTCGACTGCTCGATCCACACAGCAGACATTGTGGGCTAGGTTAGGAATGCTGTGTTTTATGTGGCATCATTACGTCATGTACGTACGTTATATACTGTACGTGTGCACATCAATTTTGACATCGGTTTTGCACATCGGCGTTAAACTAGACATCGGGCCGATACCGATGTTGGCATTTTTTAGCTAATATCGGCCGATACCGATATATCGTGCATCCCTAAATGAGACCCTGTTGATATTTCTCTTTGAATTTGACCATGTGTTAATTAAACGATGTGTTGCACTTCCAACAATGTGAATGCTTCAACCAGAACAGCGCTACATTGCTCTGACATCCCATTTCTCAGCAGAGCGGCTGGGGTAAATGCTAAAACACTGTTTTATTTATGACAAAACCGCTTGAATCTCGACTTTGTTTGTGTTGGTTTGCGTTTGTAAACAAGTCAAGGTGACTACTCTCACCTTGACAAGTCAATCAGCATTCTAATGCTGTAGGTAGGAAAATGGCTGGTACTGACTGCAATTTACATACATTTACTCACTGAGCCTGTACATAGTCAAGGTTTTTATAAGGTTTTGATCAGTACTGTCGATTTAGGGCCAGATAGCACTGCTTTGTGCTTGTGCTTGTTTCCCAATAAGCAATGTAGTTTTGTTTTGACTGTGTTGTAATTTGTTTTATTCTGATTGATTGGATGTTCTGGTCCTGAGGCTTCAGTTTGTTAGTAGAACAGGTTAGTGAACTCAGCCCCAGGACCAGCTGGAGGAGGGGACTCTTTTCTTTGTGCTCAGCTCTTGGCATTGCAGGGCTTGGTAGTGATATGGGGGTCACTGTATTTTAGATGTTTCCAAAGCTTAATGACTCGTTTTTTAGTTTTTATTATTAGTTGATATTGGCCTAATTCTGCTCTGCATGCATTGTTTGTAGTTTTCCTCTGGACATGTAGGAGAATCTTACAGAACTCTGCATGCAGGGTTTCAATGGGGTGTTTGTCCCATTTGATGAAATCTTGTTTTGCGAGTGGACCCCACACCTCACTGCCATGAAGTGCAATTGGTTCTAGCCTAATTTTAAAAGGTATTTCAATTTGAATTTGTTTTTTAATGGTGTAGAATGGCCTGCGTGCTTTCTCTCTCAGTTCATTCACTGCCTCATTAAGGTGTCCAGTTGAGCTTATTTTTAAACCTAAGTAATTGTAGTGTGTACAGTACTCTATATATTTTGTACCAATTGAGAACTTTGGTCTAATTCCCTGAGATCTGGATCTTCTCTCGAAAATCATTATTTTAGTCTTTTTGGGGTTTACTGCCAGGGCCCAGGTCTGGCAGTACTGCTCTAGCAGGTCCAGGCTCTGCTGTAGGCCATGTGCTGTGGGTGGCAGCAGGCATAGGTCATCTGCGAAGAGTAGGCATTTAAACTCTGAATTGTGGAGACTAACACCAGGGGCTGAGGATTTTTCTAGTATAGTGGCCAATTTGTTGATGTAAATATTGAGTGCAGGGCTCAGATAGCAACCCTGTTGAAGGCCCTGCCCCTGGTTAAAGAATTCAGTTATTTTCTTGCCGATTTTAATGCTGCACTTATTGCCTGTATACATTGATCTAATTATCTCATATGTCTTACCCCCTACACCACTTTCAATAACTTTGTAGAACAGTCCTGAATGCCAAATAGAATCAAATGCTTTTTGGAAGTCGATAAAGCAAGCATATATTTTGGTGGACATGTTTATCAGTGTGTGTAGGGTGTAAATATGATCAGTTGTGCAATGTTTTGGTATAAATCCGTATAAATCCAATTAGGCTTTTCCTCAAGACCTTGTGCTTATTAAGGTAGTTTAGAACTCGTACATTTATAATACTACAGAAAACCCCAGGTTACTGTTCATACAAATGCCTCTGTAATTGTGAGGGTCAAATTTGTCTCTGTTCATAAGGATTGGTTTTATGAGTCCTTGATTCTAGATGTCAGGGAAATAACCTACACTCAAGATCAAATTAAACACTTTTAATATAGCCAATTGAAATTTTGCACTAGTGAGTTTGAGCATCTCATTTAGGATGCCATCAGGTGGAGCCTGAAGTTTCTCATAGAGCTCCTGGTCAGTAATTGGGGAGTCCAATGGATTTTGATTGTCCTTCATAGCTTTTTCTAATCCATTAAACTTCTCATGAATTTGGCATTGTTCTGTGTTTGTGTCAATTTGAACGTTGTTGTAGAGTGTTTTAAAAGGGGTTGTCCATATGTCACCATTTTGGATCGCTAATTCCTCTTGTTTAGATTTTTATTTTTTAAATTTATTTTGTCAGAAGTTGTTTGTGTTTATGGACTCCTCAATTAGTGTCAGCTGCTTGCTGTTGTACTGTGCTTTTTTGGTTCTGAGTGTACGTTTATAGAGTTTTAAAATCTCACAGTAATGAAGGCGTAATTCACCATTATTTGGGTCTCTGTGTTTTTGGTTGGAGGTGTTCTAAGTTTTTTCATTATAATTTTACAATCGGCATCAAACCTGTTTTGTTTTTTATCAATTTCAATTGTTCTTCTTTTGCCGTTGAATAAATATATATATATATATACTGGTCAAAAAAATAAAGGGAACACTAAAATAACACATCCTAGATCTGAATGAATGAAATATTCTTATTAAATACTTTTTTCTTTACATAGTTGAATGTGCTGACAACAAAATCACACAAAATGATCAATGGAAATCAAATGTATCAACCCATGGAGGTCTGGATTTGGAGTCACACTCAAAATTAAAGTGGAAGACCACACTACAGGCTGATCCAACTTTGATGTAATGTCCTTAAAACAAGTCAAAATTAGGCTCAGTAGTGTGTGTGGCCTCCACGTGCCTGTATGACCTCCCTACAATGCCTGGGCATATTCCTGATGAGGTGGCGGATGGTCTCCTGAGGGATCTCCTCCCAGATCTGGACTAAAGCATCCGCTAACTCCTGGACAGTCTGTGGTGCAACTTCAACTGTAGACATATATAGATACTGTATGTGTTTCTGTCACGCCCTGGTCTTAGTATTTTGTGTTTATATATTTATTTTGGTCAGGCCAGGGTGTGACATGGGGTTATTTTGTGTTGTGTTGGGGTATTGGGGTTTTAGTAGGTATTGGGATTATGGCTGAGTAGGGGTGTCTAGGGGTGGATGGGAGCGAGACATGATGTCCCAGATGTGCTCAATTGGTGTCCCAGATGTGCTCAATTGGATTCAGGTCTGGGGAACGGGCGGGCCAGTCCATAGCATCAATGCCTTCCTCTTACAGGAACTGCTGACACACTCCAGTCACATGAGGTCTAGCATTGTCTTGCATTAGGAGGAACCCAGGGCCAACCTTTATTTTTTGGAGCAGTGTATATATATATAAGCCTAGGAAACTGTTACGGCTTTCTTCCGTCAAAGGAGAGTCGGACCAAAATGCAGCGTGGCTATTGCAATCCATGTTTATTAAATAACGAAACACGAACTTTACAAAAAATAATAAACTTAATGTGAAAACCGAAACAGCCTAAACTGGTGCAAACTGACACAGAGGACACTAAGGACAGGAACAATCACCCACAAAACACACAGTGAAACCCAGGCTACCTAAATATGGTTCCCAATCAGAGACAACGAGAATCACCTGACTGGTTGAGAACTGCCTCAGGCAGCCATAGACTATGCTAGACACCCCTACTCAGCCATAATCCCAATACCTACTAAAACCCCAATACCCCAACACAACACAAAATAACCCCGTGTCACACCCTGGCCTGACCAAAATAAATATATAAACACAAAATACTAAGACCAGGGCGTGACAGAAACACATACAGTATCTATATATGTCTACAGTTGAAGTCGGAAGTTTACATACACCTTAGCGAAATACATTTAAACTCAGTTTAACACAATTCCTGACATTTTATCCAAGTAAAAATGTCCTGTCTTAGGTCAGTTAGGATCACCACTTTATTTTAAGAATGTGAAATGTCAGAATAATAGTAGAGCGAATGATTTTTGTTTCATCAGACCAGAGGACATTTCTCCAAAAAGTACAATCTTTGTCCCAATGTGCAGTTGCAAACCGTAGTCTGGCTTTTTTATGGTCGTTTTGGAGCAGTGGCTTCTTCCTGGCTGAGCGGCCTTTCAGGTTATGTCGATATAGGACTCGTTTTACTGTGGATATAGATGCTTTTGTACCTGTTTCCTTCAGCATCTTCACAAGGTACTTTGCTGTTGTTCTGGGATTGTTTGGGCACTTTTCACACCAAAGTATGTTCATCTCTAGGAGACAGAATGCGTCTCCTTCCTGAGCGGTATGACGGCTGCGTGGTCCCATGGTGTTTATACTTACGTACTATTGTTTGTACAGATGAACGTGGTACCTTCAGGCATTTGGAAATTGCTCCCAAGGATGAACCAGACTTGTGGAGGTCTCAATTTTTTTTCTGAGGTCTTGGCTGATTTCTTTCCATTTTCCCATGATATCAAGCAAAGAGGCACTGAGTTTGAAGGTAGACCTTGAAATACATCCACAGGTACACTTCCAATTCACTCAAAATTATGTCAATTAGCCTATCAGAAGCTTCTAAAGCCATGACATCATTTTCTGGAATTTTCCAAGCTGTTTAAAGGCACAGTCAACTTAGTGTATGTAAACTTCTGACCCACTGGAGTTGTGATACACTGAATTATAAGTGAAATAATCCATCTGTAAACAATTGTTGGAAAAAATACTTGTCATGCACAAAGTAGATGTCCTAACCGACTTGCGAAAACTCTAGTTTGTTAACAAGAAATTTGTGGAGTGGTTGAAAAACAAGTTTTAATGACTCCAACCTAAGTGTATGTAAACTTCCGACTTCAACTGTGTATCTATATACAATCGTTGAATGTCACTATTTTAGCTGTTTTCTAATGAGACCATTTTGATATTTCACCTTGAATTTGACCTTGACCGTGTGTCAATGCTTCAACCAGAACAGTATTACGTTGTTCTGACATCCCATTTCTCAGCAGAGAGGCTCGGCTAAATGCTAAAACACTGTTTTCCCTTTCCTCTCGCACACACAAACTGGGTGACAAATACCGCTTGAATTTGACTTTGTTTGTGTTCGTAGACCAGTCAAGGTGACGACTTTCACCTTGACAAGCCTATCAGAATTCTAATGTAGGTAGAAATACACATGATACTTGCAGCAATTTACATAAGGCCAACAAACGTGTGTGTGTGTGTGTCGTCCTTGCATGTATGCATATGTGTGCGTCCGTGCATGTTTCTGCCTGCATTCAACTGTACATCTACTTCCTGCAGTATGGTATAACTCATCTAAGGAAGAGATGAAATTCTACAGAGTGAACCCGTTGTCTTGGCGTGTGTCCCAGTGCATAGCCCCGTGTCTCTCACACTCTCATCCTCCAAATATCAGAGAATGCTAGATGGACCAGTTCACTGAGACTCCAGTACATCAAGGAAGCAAAGGTCTTTACAGCAAAGACAGTTTTATGCCTTAGCACCATTCATACAGAGTTAGCCCATTAACTCCTGTAACTTCCTCTCGACTCTTCTTCAATTCTCCCTTGTTGTAGCCTTTTTATTTTCTGTGCCCGTACAGTTGCTTATTCTGTAAAATCGACCCTCCGGAGGGGGAATTACACATAAAAAGAACAACCTTCTGTCATATTTTGCTGCTTTAATGGATTTTTGTTCTATTGAGTAATGTTACTCGGGGTTACGATTTCACTAAATAATGTGCTATAGTGACAACGCATTTGCAGAGCGGATCAATTCTTGTTTGTCTGCCAGAATGTTGCTAGTAGGATAAAGTGCACCATTTGGACATGGTCCAATGTCCTGATTCAGATGTCTCACCCTGTAGTCTTAGAGCACTGTAGTCAGATATTACACCCTGTCTAGTAGTCCTAGAGCACTGTAGTCAGATATTACACCCTGTCTAGTAGTCCTAGAGCACTGTAGTCAGATATTACACCCTGTCTAGTAGTCCTAGAGCACTGTAGTCAGATATTACACCCTGTCTAGTAGTCAG
Source organism: Oncorhynchus kisutch (assembly GCF_002021735.2). Classification (NCBI taxonomy): domain Eukaryota; kingdom Metazoa; phylum Chordata; class Actinopteri; order Salmoniformes; family Salmonidae; genus Oncorhynchus; species Oncorhynchus kisutch. The sequence continues at coordinate 1,315,910 of NC_034180.2, read as the reverse complement.
ATATTACACCCTGTCTAGTAGTCCTAGAGCACTTTAGTCAGATATTACACCCTGTCTAGTAGTCCTAGAGCACTGTAGTCAGATATTACACCCTGTCTAGTAGTCCTAGAGCACTGTAGTCAGATATTACACCCTGTCTAGTAGTCCTAGAGCACTGTAGTCAGATATTACACCCTGTCTAGTAGTCCTAGAGCACTGTAGTCAGATATTACACCCTGTCTAGTAGTCCTAGAGCACTGTAGTCGGATATTACACCCTGTCTAGTAGTCCTAGAGCACTGTAGTCAGATATTACACTGTCTAGTAGTCCTAGAGCACTGTAGTTAGATATTACACCCTGTCTAGTAGTCCTAGAGCACTGTAGTCAGATATTACACCCTGTCTAGTAGTCAGATATTACACCCTGTCTAGTAGTCCTAGAGCACTTTAGTCAGATATTACACCCTGTCTAGTAGTCCTAGAGCACTGTAGTCAGATATTACACCCTGTCTAGTAGTCCTAGAGCACTGTAGTCAGATATTACACCCTGTCTAGTAGTCCTAGAGCACTGTAGTCAGATATTACACCCTGTCTAGTAGTCCTAGAGCACTGTAGTTAGATATTACACCCTGTCTAGTAGTCCTAGAGCACTGTAGTCAGATATTACACCCTGTCTAGTAGTCAGATATTACACCCTGTCTAGTAGTCCTAGAGCACTGTAGTCAGATATTACACCCTGTCTAGTAGTCCTAGAGCACTATAGTTAGATATTACATCCTGTCTAGTAGTCCTAGAACACTGTAGTCAGATATTACACCCTGTCTAGTAGTCCTAGAGCACTGTAGTCAGATATTACATCCTGTCTAGTAGTCCTAGAGCACTGTAGTCAGATATTACACCCTGTCTCTAGAGCACTGTAGTCAGATATTACCCCCTGTCGAGTAGTCCTAGAGCACTGTAGTCAGATATTACACCATGTCTAGTAGTCCTAGAGCACCATAGTCAGATATTACACCCTGTCTAGTAGTGCTAGAGCACTGTAGTCAGATATTACACCCTGTCTAGTAGTCAGATATTACATCCTGTCTAGTAGTCCTAGAGCACTTTAGTCAGATATTACACCCTGTCTAGTAGTCCTAGAGCACTGTAGTCAGATATTACATCCTGTCTAGTAGTCCTAGAGCATTGTAGTCACATATTACACCCTTTCTAGTAGTCAGATATTACACCCTGTCTAGTAGTCCTAGAGCACTTTAGTAAGATATTACACCCTGTCTAGTAGTCAGATATTACACCCTGTCTAGTAGTCCTAGAGCACTGTAGTCAGATATTACACCCTGTCTATTAGTCCTAGAGCACTGTAGTCAGATATTACACCCTGTCTAGTAGTCCTAGAGCACTGTAGTCAGATATTCTACCCTGTCTAGTAGTCCTAGAGCACTGTAGTTGATATTACACCCTGTCTAGTAGTCCTAGAGCACTGTAGTCAGATATTACATCCTGTCTAGTAGTCCTAGAGCATTGTAGTCAGATATTACACCCTGTCTAGTAGTCAGATATTACACCCTGTCTAGTAGTCCTAGAGCACTTTAGTAAGATATTACACCCTGTCTAGTAGTCAGATATTACACCCTGTCTAGTAGTCCTAGAGCACTGTAGTCAGATATTACACCCTGTCTATTAGTCCTAGAGCACTGTAGTCAGATATTACACCCTGTCTAGTAGTCCTAGAGCACTGTAGTCAGATATTACACCCTGTCTCTAGAGCACTGTAGTCAGATATTACACCCTGTCTAGTAGTCCTAGAGCACTGTAGTCAGATATTACACCATGTCTAGTAGTCCTAGAGCACCGTAGTCAGATATTACACCCTGTCTAGTAGTGCTAGAGCACTGTAGTCAGATATTACACCCTGTCTAGTAGTCCTAGAGCACTGTAGTCAGATATTACACCCTGTCTAGTAGTCAGATATTACACCCTGTCTAGTAGTCCTAGAGCACTGTAGTCAGATATTACACCCTGTCTAGTAGTCAGATATTACACCCTGTCTAGTAGTCCTAGAGCACTGTAGTCAGATATTCTACCCTATCTAGTAGTCCTAGAGCACTGTAGTCAGATATTACACCCTGTCTAGTAGTCCTAGAGCACTGTAGTCGGATATTACACCCTGTCTAGTAGTGCTAGAGCACTGTAGTCAGATATTACACCCTGTCTAGTAGTCCTAGAGCACTATAGTTAGATATTACATCCTGTCTAGTAGTCCTAGAACACTGTAGTCAGATATTACACCCTGTCTAGTAGTCCTAGAGCACTGTAGTCAGATATTACACCCTGTCTAGTAGTCCTAGAGCACTGTAGTTAGATATTACACCCTGTCTAGTAGTCCTAGAGCACTGTAGTCAGATATTCTACCCTGTCTAGTAGTCCTAGAGCACTGTAGTTGATATTACACCCTGTCTAGTAGTCCTAGAGCACTGTAGTCAGATATTCTACCCTGTTTAGTAGTCCTAGAGCACTGTAGTCAGATATTACACCCTGTCTAGTAGTCCTAGAGCACTGTAGTCAGATTTTGAACCATTCAGTGACAGCATATGGCTCTTTGTGGCTACTTCAATATCTACATGTATCGTCCAATATCACTTTACATTAAATTCTGGTGACCACAGCCTCATACTGAGACAGAAAGGGAGGGACCATTCCTGGACAGGAAGTGTTGGTTTCCTTTGATGGCCTAGCCTCCCCCATCCCCTCGCCTCCCCTCGTCCCAGTCTTCCTGTCAAACAGGAAGCCTGGAGGAACTAGGGACTGACCAGGGGTTTCACTGACAAACATGAAATCCTAATAAAACGGACAGTCCTCAGCACACTCACTCAGCTGAGGGAAGAAGGAAGAGAGAAGACATTGACTGGCAGCCATGTTAGTTTGACGACTGGGTCTCAGGAGACGAGCTGCTTTCCAGAAGTAAGGACATATGACTTCCCATTTCCTGTACAGTGAGGATACTTCCCTAAGAAATAGTTTTAAAAAAATCCTTCCACCACTCTCACCTCATGCCCTGGGAATGGTGGGGTCGTGGTGATTTCCCTCCTCCTTCCTCTCCTTTCCCTTTCACTTTTGTCCTTTCTATTCAACCTTGTGTTGTTTGATGTTGGGGTTTTACTCAGGGAATGTACTATACTGACTGTCCTCTCTCTCTGCCCTCCCCCTTTCATCAACTCTCTCTCTCTCTGCTCCATCTTTCTCTCTCCTCCCCCACTCTTTCTCTCTCTCTCTCTCTGTCTCTGTGTGTATGTGTGTGTCCTCCCTTTCTCCAGAGTGCAGGGATCTGATTGGCTCTGGCAGAGACAGGAAGCCCAATGCTCTAGTCCAGGTTGCTGTCATCGACCCCCGGGAACAATACCTGGTCTCCCACGCCTGCACAGAGATAGTAGAGGTAAGGCACACGCATATGCACTGACACATACACACACACACACACACACGCATATGCACTGACACATATACACACACACACCCTTTCACAAGCCACTTAATGCAGCTACCTCCCCTCCCTCCTCACTCCCTCTTTCTCTCACACACACTCCTTTGGTATCTCACTCCCTTTCTCTGCCGGTGATTGTTATTTTTACTGTTAAAGGGTCGCTCTGGTTCACTGGGTCTAAGTTGCTATTGCTGTTGTGGTTCACCTGGAACCCAAACCGGGTGCGTGCGTGCGCCATCGTGCATACATTTATTTTGTCCCCCCACACCAAATGTGATCACGACACGGAGGTTAAAATATCAAAACAAACTCTGAACCAATTATATTAATTTGGGGACAGGTCAAAAAGCAGTAAACATTTATGGCAATTTAGCTAGCTAGCTAACTAGCTTGCACTTGCTAGCTAATTTGTCCTATTTAGCTAATTCAATTTTTTTATTTTTTTTATTTTACTTTCAATGACAGCCTAGGAACAGTGGGCCTGCCTGTTCAAGGGCAGAACAACAGATTTTGTACCTTGTCAGCTCGGGGATTTGAACTTGCAACCTTTCGGTTACTAGTCCAATGCTCTAACCACTAGGCTACCCTGCCGCTAGCTTGTTGTTGATAGTTAATTCATCCTGGGATATAAACATTGAGGTATTTTACCTGAAATGCACGAGGTTCTCTACTCCACCAATTAATCCACACATAAAACGGTCAACCAAATTGAATCTAGTCATCTCTCATCCGTCCAGGCTTTTTCTTCTCTTGACTTCATATTGCGATTGGCAACTTTCATAAATTAGATGCATTACCGCCACTGACCTCGTTCGTCTTCAGTCGCCCACGTGGGTATAACCAATGAGGAGATGGCTTGTGGGTACCTGCTTCTATAAACCAATGAGGAGATGGGAGAGGCAGGACTTGCAGTGTGATCTGCATCAGAAATAGAACTGACTTCTATTTTAGCCCTTGGCAACGCAGACGCTCGGTGGCGCGCGCAAGCAGTGTGGGTGCAATAATTGAATAATATAGATTTCTAACGCGAGCGGTGTAGTCAGCCTGTTAAGTCTTTCTCTCTCTCATTTGCTTGCTCTCTTTTGTTCCCTCACTCCCTACCCCTCCCTCTCTTTCTCATTCTCTCTATCTCTGTCTCAATTCAAGGGCTTTATTGGCATGGGAAACATGTTATCTCTCTGTCTTTCTCTCTGATTTGTGGTTAGAGCCCTCTACCTGTCTCAATCTGACTATCAGTCAGTCAACTGCAGTAGCAGACTGTTTGCGTGTGCCCACTGTGTTTGTGTGTGTGTGTTGAGTCTCTGCGCTCCATACAGTCTCACGGAAGTGCCCTCCGACCTCTGGCATGCCTCTTTTATTGCCCTCAGAGCTGGAGTGTCATTACCATGGCAACAAGAACAAGTGTTTTCGGGGCGGCAACATCTGTCCCGGGCTGGAATACCCACCTAGAACACACACACACACTGGTGTAAAGTACTTAATTAAGTAAAAAATAATAAATCATGTAAATGGTGTTGGAGTGTGCCCCTGGCTATTTGTAAATTAAAAAAACAAATTGTGCTTTCTGGTTTGCTTAATATAAGGAATTTGAAATTATTTAAAATTAATACTTGAGTATATTTTAGCAATTACATTTACTTTTGATACATAAGTATATTTAAAACCAAACACTTTTAAAACAATTTTAATGGGTGACTTTCACTTTTACTTGAGTCATTTTCCACCATTGCGCGCGCACACACACACACACACACACACACACACACACACACACACACACACACACACACACACACACACACACACACACACACACAGACACACACACACACACACACACACACACACACACACACACACACACACACACACACACACACACACACACACACACACACACACACACACCTCAACAAATCAGTCACTCGTCTTTCCCTTTCTTACCCCCTCCTCTCCGTCACAGACTGAGGGCTCATGTGAGAGAACACAAAGACTGGGTTTAATCTCTCTCTTATCTAGCTGATTAAGCAACAGGAAGATTGACTGTTTTCAAGACAGTCCCTTCGTCTCTTACTGTAGAAACGCCATAGAAATTAAAAGGAGTCCTCGTCCTCCACTCACTCTGGGTCTGGGTCCAAGTGGAAAACACAGGATGTGGTACAGCAGTTAGCAGTACAGTACGGCTCAGCTGCAGGACTAGTGTGATTCCATAGCTGTAATGTGACTCTTGCTTTGGAGAGGGATCTGAGAACAACATGGACTGTTGCTTTCGGCTTCTCAAAAGGAGGGTACGTATGGATACTGTATGTATGTAGCCGTGGAGATCGCTTCTGATCATACTGTAGACGTGTCTCTGGATTTATAGTCGCATGGTATTGTACATATTGAACCAGACGCAGTGTAACTTCTGTATCTGACTGGTTGATGTATTGGAATGACTAGTCTCTCTAATTCATTACGTATCACTGAACACTGATACGGATTTTTGGGGGGATCAACTTGTACAGTGGGGCAAAAAAGTATTTAGTCAGCCACCAATTGTGCAAGTTCTCCCACTTAAAAAGATGAGAGAGACCTGTAATTTTCATCATAGGTACACTTCAACTATGACAGACAAAATGAGGAAAAAAAATCCAGAAAATCACATTGTAGGATTTTTTATGAATTTATTTGCAAATTATGGTGGAAAATAAGTATTTGGTCAAAAACAAAAGTTTATCTCAATACTTTGTTATATACCCTTTGTTGGCAATGACAGAGGTCAAACGTTTTCTGTAAGTCTTCACAAGGTTTTCACACACTGTTGCTAGTATTTTGGCCCATTCCTCCATGCAGATCTCCTCTAGAGCAGTGATGTTTTGGGGCTGTTGCTGGGCAACATGGACTTTCAACTCCCTCTGAAGATTTTCTATGGGGTTGAGATCTGGAGACTGGCTAGGCCACTCCAGGACCTTGAAATGCTTCTTGCAAAGCCACTCCTTCGTTGCCCGGGCGGTGTGTTTGGGATCATTGTCATGCTGAAAGACCCAGCCACGTTTCATCTTCAATGCCCTTGCTGATGGAAGGAGGTTTTCACTCAAAATCTCATGTTACATGGCCCCATTCATTCTTACCTTTACACGGATCAGTCGTCCTGGTCCCTTTGCAGAAAAACAGCCCCAAAGCATGATGTTTCCACCCCCATGCTTCACAGTAGGCATGGTGTTCTTTGGATGCAACTCAGCATTCTTTGTCCTCCAAACACGATGAGTTGAGTTTTTACCATATGACATTCTCCCAATCTTCTTCTGGATCATCCAAATGCTCTCTAGCAAACTTCAAACGGGCCATGACATGTACTGGCTTAAGCAGTGGGACACGTCTGGCACTGCAGGATTTGAGTCCCTGGCGGCGTAGTGTGTTACTGATGGTAGGCTTTGTTACTTTGGTCCCAGCTCTCTGCAGGTCATTCACTAGGTCCCCCCATGTGGTTCTGGGATTTTTGCTCACTGTTCTTGTTATCATTTTGACCCCACGGGGTGAGATCTTGCGTGGAGCCCCAGATCGAGGGAGATTATCAGTGGTCTTGTATGTCTTCCATTTCCTAATAATTGCTCCCACAGTTGATTTCTTCAAACCAAGCTGCTTACCTATTGCAGATTCAGCCATAGTGGAGTTTGGAGTGTGACTGTTTGAGGTTGTGGATGGGTGTCTTTTATACTGATAACAAGTTCAAACAGGTGCCATTAATACAGGTAACGAGTGGAGGACAGAGGAGCCTCTTAAAGTAGAAGTTACAGGTCTGTGAGAGCCAGAAATTTTGCTTGTTTGTAGGTGACCAAAGACTTTTTTTCCACCATAATTTGCAAAGAAATTCATAAAAAATCAATGTGATTTTCTGGATTTTTTTTTTCTCTCATTTTGTCTGTCATAGTTGAAGTGTACCTATGATGAAAATTACAGGCCTCTCTCATCTTTTTAAGTGGGAGAACTTGCACAATTGGTGGCTGACTAAATACTTTTTTGCCCCACTGAATTTATTTTCAAAGGATAACAGACAAGAACAAATAGCACCAGGAATGGTTTTACAGTAAGAGACTCAACAACAACACTAAACAGTACACCGTACAGAGTGTCTGTGGGGCCAGCCATAGGGAGTCCCTATACTACATTGTTTAATTGAGCTCTGTCTGTCTGTCCATCATTCCTCAGTGCTGCAGCTGTTCCTTCATTGACCTCTCCGGTTAAAATGGGAAAGGCCCTATGTATGTGTGTGTGTGTGTGTGTGTGTGTGTGTGTGTGTGTGTGTGTGCATGCTCACACTCATGTCTGTGTATGAAGTGTCAATATGTCGGAGACAGGCCGGCTGCCGTGTATTGTTCCCAGAGGCCCTGGTGTCCAACAGCTGGGTCTTACCAGACTGGCAGCTACCGCTATGCCGGGAGACAGACTGGCAGCTCCCACTATGCCTGGAGACAGACTGGCACCTCCCGCTATGCCTGGAAACAGACTGGCAGCTCCCGCTATGCCTGGAGACAGACTGGCAGCTCCCGCTATGCCTGGAGACAGACTGGCAGCTCCCGCTATGCCGGGAGACAGACTGGCAGCTCCCGCTATGCCGGGAGACAGACTGGCAGCTCCCGCTATGCCGGGAGACAGACTGGCAGCTCCCGCTATGCCTGGAGACAGACTGGCAGCTACCGCTATGCCGGGAGACAGACTGGAGACTGGTGACCTGCTGCCCCCCCCCCCCCTCTCTCTCACCCCCACACATGTGTTCAGGGTGTTATTGAAGCCTTACAGAGCAGGTGTTTTCTTATCCTAAACAGTCCATCTTGGGGCAGTGTGAAGCCTAAATGACAGACCCTTTTTTTCATTTGAATTATTTTTGTTTCAAACGTTGGGCATAAAGTTAAATATATAAATATAAATATAAGCAGTCGATATCAACAGACTTCAAAGCAATCTGTCCTATCAATCAGTCCTATCAATCAGTTCTATCAATCAGTCCTATCAATCAGTTCTATCAGACATGTTGGGCTCAAGTGTAAACACTACTAAAATGCTATTGGAGATCCCCTCTCAGCGTCTCTAAGCACCCAGAGTGGTGTGGGTTATATACTGTACCTCTGAGAGAGGAGACCGACAGGACAGAGAGGGTGACATTTAGGCCCCACGGTAATCTGTTTGTCTATGGGAAAATCTTATTCTGAAAGCCATTACCGCCAAGGGCCCAGGAGTTGCCTTCTCAAAAAAGGGATTTGATGGCACGCTGTGGGGCCAAGTGCCCAGTAGGATAAAACAAGCCTTTCATGTCATGCTAGTGAAGCGAGGTGTGTGTGTGTGTGTGTAAATATGATGAGGGTCAAGGGAATGGGTGAGAGCCAACTGTCTGAGAGAGTCTCCTGCCATGGGACGATACTCCCCCTCCACACACACACACACACACACACACACACACTCTAATATTGTAATGCCTCGCCCATTCCTTGGAGGTCTGTAACCCAAAGGCACTGAGAGGGGCGTCGCTGTCTATATACACAGCTGTCTCCCCTACTGCCGTAGACATACTGCCTGACTGGCTGGCCCATTGACTGACTGTCTAGCTACTTCTCTCTGAAGTACTACTGCTGCTCCTCCACTCTACCTGTTTGTACCGCTGTGTGAATTTGGCTGTAGATGGAGTTGCCAAACATGCTGGTAAGTATGAAAGAAGGCTATTCAGTTCACAATGTCTTGTCGAGGGAATTTGAGGTGTGTGTGTGTGCTTGTGTGTGTGTGTGTGTGTGCATGCATGTGAGCACTCAGCGAGTCTTTGATTTCCCCTTGTTTTGCCGGCTGTACCAGATTGTGTGTGAATGTGCTGCTACAGAATACCCATATGCCCTTCAAAGCATGGTAGCATGGTATCTGGGTGGCAGTACTGGGCAACACTGTATACTGAGAGCATGGTATCTGGGTGGCAGTACTGGGCAACACTGTATACTGAGAGCATCTAGTAGACTAGGGAGGAGAAGGGAGGAGAGGGGTTTGTGTAGAGGTTGGCTCGTGAGGAGAGAGCTGTGTGTGTGTGTTTGCAGAGGTGTGTAACACGTGGTTGTCCTGGGGTAGCCTCGTGTCTTGGCTGCCGATCTGTAACCACAGGTCCTTCCACAGTCTATATCCCTCCAGTACTCCCCTACTGTATCAATGGGCTTTCTGTGTTAGGCTAAGATGTGTTAGTTGTTAGTCACCTTGGATAAGGATGTCCTCCTAGTCAATAAAGGGACATGTAAACAGACTGGAGGCTTCTATCGATCCTTTGTTGAGGTGACTAATCAGAGCGATTTGGGTTTTCCTAGCCGACGACCGTTGCTACGGCGGAATGCAGTACTGGAGACAGTGGAGACGTTTTTCATGTCGACAGATTATCGTTAGGGTGTTTACGGGATGCACCAGGGCTGAGTATGTGCTTTCTGAGTGTGTGCTTTCTGAGTGTGTGTGTGTGTGTGTGTGTGTGTCCGCGTGCGGCAATGTGTGTGGGTACTGACTGTGTGTCCAGCCTGTCCCGGGGGGCCTGCGTTCCAGAGCCACCCATCAGGGCAGGGCAACAGGAAAAGGGGAGCCCCTGATGTAAACACCAGTTTGCTTTGAACACGCGAAGCTTCACTACACCAGGGTGTATACAGACCCACATTATACCAGGTCACAGTAGGCTCCATAGGCCTCTCTCCTGGCCGGGCCTGGGGCCCTATAGGGGGGGCTATGGTGCTTGGGGTCTTGTGGAAACCTGGGTGTGTTTGTGTGTTTAGGCTAGCGGAGGTCATGCATCCATGTGTCTGTGTACAGTACCAGCCCTCTATGGCAACAAGCTCTCAAAGTCTCATTGCAGAATCAGATGGCCAAGCCCTTAAAATGCCACATTTCTTTGGCATTCACTCCAGAATTGTTAAGTTAAGGATTGGCTTTAAACAAAAAACAACTTCATGGTTAAGTTTAGGCATTCATTCTGAATGGTTAAGTTAAAGGGATACTTCGGGATTTTGGCAATAAGGCCCGTTATCTACTTCCCCAGAGTCAGATGAACTTGTGGATACCATTTGTATGTCTTTGTGTCCAGTAGGAAGGAAATTACAGGATGTTTAGCGAACCAATGCTAACTAGCGGTAGTGCAAAGTCTATGAGAAGTCTACCCATAGACTTCCATTTATTGCGCTAACACCCAGGAGCAGTAGGGAAGCAGACTGAGCACAGCTGTTGGCTCACTCATCCCTTTCTCTCTCTCTCCACCTCTCCCCTCCACCCACACACTCTCCTTCTCAATTTCAATTCATGTACTTTATTGGCATGGGAAACATATGTTTACATTGCCAAAGCAAGGGAAATAGATCATAAACAAAAGTGAAATAAACAAAAAATGAGCAGTGAACATTACACTTACAAACGTTCCAAAAGAATGAAGACATTTCAAATGTAATATTATTTATCCCTCTCTCTCATGCTCTCTCTCATGTTCCTTCTCATCCTCTCTCAGGGTAGCAGAGACCCGTTGTTCCTGACAGGGGTGACCTTCCCTCCGGAGTACCCTGCCAGCCCAGAGACGCTAGTCAAGCTCACCGTCTACGATGTGAGAGACAAGGCCTGCGACAATGTAAGTAAACCGCTAAGTGTGTGAAGGGGCTGAGGGGGGAGGGTGTGTACAGGGAGAGTGTGTGCTGGGTAAGGAGTGTGTGTGGGGAGAATGGGCAATGCCTCAAATTGTTGTTTTCTTTGCTGTGCGTGCCGAAGGTCTTTCTTTTGTGTGTGGTTTTGTTAATCTGGCTGCGCTGCAAACACTTGCAGGGCGGTAGAGAACAGAAGTTGGGAGGCCTTAAGTATGGGTGATCTATCATGTTGTTACGCATTTGAAGTGAAGTCACAGGCCTTCACATTGAGTTCTGTCTGTGTGGCATGAACTGGGTCAAAGGAGATCTGAAAGCAAGAGCGAGGCCTTTGGTGATCTTCCCATGGGAATACATACCCAGAGATCAATGAGAATGGGGATAGCTCTAGACATGGAATTCTGAATGTTGGTCGGTCTGGGTCTTCTGGTTCGGAACCCTTATAAACCGCCTTCAAATAATCTAATGGGTTCTCCAATATGAAACACTTTAGGCTTGCCTTGGATACTGGCTATGAAGGATTAATTTGCTAACTTCTTATGGCTGGGGGCAGTATTGAGTAGCTTGGATGAATAAGGTGCCCAGAGTAAACTGCCTGCTACTCAGTCCCAGTTGCTAATGTATGCATATTATTATAGTATTGGATATGAAACACTCTGAAGTTTCTAAAACTGTTTGAATGATGCCTGTGAGTATAACATAACTCATATGGCAGGCAAAAACCTGAGAAAAAAATCCAACCAGGAAGTGGGAAATCTGAGCTTGGTTGATTTTCAACTAATTCCCTATTGAAGATAGTGGGATATTGGTCATGTTGCACTTCCTAAGGCTTCCACTAGATGTCAACCGTCTTTAGAAACTTGTTTGAGGTTTCTACTGTAAGAGGGGCTCATAAGGGCTCTTTAAGTCCGTGGTCTGGCAGAGTGCCACAAGCTCGTGACGCTCGTTCATGTGAGAGGTAGCTCACGTTCAAAGGAATTCTCCGGTTGGAACATTATTGAGGATTTATGTTAAAAACATCCTAAAGATTGATTCTATACATCGTTTGACATGTTTCTACGGACTGTAACATAACTTTTTGACATTTCGTCTGCTCCTAATGAACTAATGAACGCGCTTCGTGACTTTGGATTTGTTTACAAAACGCGATAACAAAAGTAGCTATTTGGTAAGTGAATATTTATAATGTTATTTCTGACTTCTGTTGACAGCACAATATGGCGGATATCTTTTTGGCTTGTTGGGTCTCTGAGCACCGTACTCAGATTATTGCATGGTTTGCTTTTTCCGTAAAGATTTTTAAAAAATTGGACACAGCGGTTGCATTAAGGAGAAGTTTATCTAAAGTTCCATGTATAACACTTGTATTTTCATCAACATTTATAATAAGTATTTCTGTAAATTGTTGGCTCTCTGCAAAATCACCGGATGTTTTTGGAACTACTGAACATAACGCACCAATGTATACTGAGATTTTTTTTATGTGAACATTATCGAACAAAACATACATGTATTGTGTAACATGAAGTTGTATGAGTGTCATCTGATGAAGATCATCAAAGGTTAGTGATTAATTCTATCTCTCTTTCTGATTTTTGGGACTCCACCCTTTTTGCTGGAAAAATGGCTCTCTTTTTCTTTTCTGTGACTTGGCTCTGTCCTAACATAATCGTTTGTGGTGCTTTCGCTGTAAAGCCTATTTGAAATCGGACACTGTGGTGGGATTAACAACAAGGTTACCTTTAAAATGGCATAAGATTTTAATTATGAGATTTCTGTTGTTTGAATTTGGCGCCCTGCACTTTCGCTGGCTATTGTCATATCGATCCCGTTAACGGGATCTCAGCCCTAAGAAGTTTTAAGGCTATGGGTTACTTACTCCACGATGATGCCATAGCTGTTGTATGGATTCTATACACTAGCTACCACTACAGCACTGTGACGGCACTACCTGGAGCCCTGGAACCAGAGGGAACAGAAAGATATGGAACAGCGACATCATAGCTATTGTATGGGTTCTATTTAAGCAAGGGGGGTGTTGTATATGGCCAATTTACCACAGCTACGGGCTGTTCATAAGCACGACGGAACGCAGAGTGACAAGATACAGCCCGTAGCATATTGACAATATACCACCAACCCCCAAGGTACCTTATTGCTATTGTGAACTGCTTACCAATGTAACTACAACAGTACCAATAAATGTTTTGTCATACGTGTACGTTCTGATATGCCACGGCTTTCAAGCCAACCAGGGGCTTGAACCACCCAGTTTATAAAGTGGATTACAGATGCCACATGGTCAACTAGCTTATGTAAACGTGTATCTCACAGCTACATACACCTACAGTACACATGGGATACATTCAGTCCCTCTATGCTTCTGACTTGTGGCTATATCATATCCATTGTAGGGATTCTATGTTGTCATACTGCCGATATCACAACATGTATTTCACACCTACACGTGAGAACAAAAAAGTATATAAACTGTTCGTTGAAAAAGAGAACTCGAACTGGACTTCACTCAGGTTAGAAAAATAGGTTTGTTTCGCTCTTCCTGAGCCTCAGGTACTGTAGAGTAGTTAGAATCCAACTGTTCTGTAAAAAATATAGCAAGTTAGCAACTTGCTAACAACCCCTGAAGCCTGGGATCTAAACGATGCAAGCTAGTTCCTTCTGAGGTCTTCATGTAATATTGATGGAAGACTACACCTATGTGAGCCCCAACACTGTTCAAACTCTACAATACCTTCACCGTGTAAGACTCGGTTAGACACTGGTCATGTCAAGCAGTCAGTCGCGTATCCCAAGTGGTAGAGTTCTGTTAAAAATGAATGTCGAATCGTTCGTGGCCACACAAGCTAATGCCTTGATATAAAGATATTTTATAGATGCTTGGTAAAGGCATAAGCTGTGTCACAGCTATATCTGGGAATGGTTGGCGGGAGTTCATTGTCTAGGCAGCTTTGGAGCCTATGGGTTTTATAGAATGTTCTGGTTCTTTGGTCTGTCTTTGTTGAGGGATGAAAATAAAGTGAATTTCATTGTTTACCTCTCACAAATGGGAGGAGTCATGAACCTTATGGAGACATCCATCATCTTGGTCTTTTTGGTACAGCTACTGTCCTTGGATGTCCATTATAACCTCTCCTTTCAAACCTGATCGTAAAATCCAACCATTCTTACAAGCATCATCCTTTATTCCATTTCTTAAAACATCCATAATAATCAGAATACAGTAGAACAATGTTCCCTCTAATTTGTTGGGGCACTGAGCAAATTTCAGGTCTTGGGAGAAGATTTCTGTGCAACTTCTGGCCCACGTTTACAGTGAACACTGAGGCTGTACCTTTAAATGTATAGACAGTCGCCAATAGGCTATTGTGGCTATTTGAGCATAATGTAGGCCTATATAAGCGGCTACTAACAAAACCAATGGAGCACATCTTAACATTTTCACATGGAAATAGCTTTTGATTTCTATGATATAGCCTACAGTAGCCTATAGGTTGTGTTCAATGCAGGCCTACATTGCATCCGACTTTAAAAAATATTTTTACACTATGCAGGGAATCAATTCATACTTTTTGTATGATACAAGAAACCACATTAGAAAATATAATACCATACAGAGAATTAGAGCATGTAGACTACCCTCTGCCTATTAGTTTATTTCCATATTCAAGCCTGTGTAAAAAATACAACACTGCCCCATTAATTAAGGCATAAACAAGATTTTTACCTGACTCGGTTTTCAAAGACAACTTGAAATGTAGCCTACACGATTTGTGTTCTTGTAGAAAGCAGTAACTCCCCATTCCTGACCAATACTTACCTATAACTGGGCTAATAACTCGCTATAACTAGTCAAAAATATCAACAAATGTGCACATGTGCGGCTCTGCGCTCTGATCTGAAAGGCGCATTTGCTGCAGGTGATTGAAGGACCGCTTGTGGGCTACCTGTCAATAGAATAATTCATTACGCTCTGTGCTCTGCCTACAACGAAATCACAGACTCAATCTTACGAAGTTAGATTTGTTTTGGTTTGTTGCATTGAAAAGGGGCTGATATAATATTGATTCGAAAACATGGATCTATATAGCGCATGGAAACTAATGTGGAGAATTCAGTGAAGTTCAATCTCTTGCGTCTCTTCACGCCACGGACTAGCGCAGTTTAGAGGGAATATTGCAGCAGAATAAAACCAGACAGAATATTCTGCCTTGCTGTGGAGACTGTCTCCTGACTAGGGCCTGACATCCTGTCAGGGTTCTCACTCACAACACTTCCATTCACTCAAAACAGCCAGAGAGACATCGTGCGCGTGCGTGCGCGTGTCAGTGGCGGTTGTTATGGGGGCGTTTTAAGATGTTTTTTCTTCTCATGAGCATGACTTTATTTGTTTTACAGCATATTGGATTACTGTCATTCAGATTCAATTTGCCCAGTTCAGTGTAACAGCGATAGGTTTAGGCTACTACATGATACTGGAATTTTCCCTATACCCATCATGAGGTTGTTACAACATAGCCTATGAAGGAAAGTTTACAATGTAGTTGCACACAGGTCCAGAGAAAAGGTGACAAGAGGTGACAGACAGTGACACATGGACAGACAGTGACACATTTAATACCGCCTTGCACACTCTTTCCTTCATCTAGCTGATATAGGGTGTAATCGTTGGTCCAACAGTTTCAAATGAGAGTTTCTATTGGACATATTCAGGTATGTTTATCCCTGTTTTGTTGCGTTTGCTTCCGTTTCAGAAATATTTTTCAACAGAATCGGTGGAATGAATACACCCCTGTTCAGCGTAAACACAATTCACTTTCATAACAGCCACTTTGTATTCCTTCTCATATTTATGCGCTCTCTTCCTCTCAGCTTTTCCCTTCACTTGTGGACTTTAAGGCACAACACATTAGCTGTATGTGACCAGGCGACAAAACCTTTCCAAGTTTAACCATGTCATAACCTCTACGCACAGCCTACATCGTTGTCACCATATTAGCTAAAGTAACGTCATAGTCAACATAGCTAATAGAACTAACGTGTTAGTAAACCCACTACATGCAGTAACGTTACAATGTACAGTCAGTAAGCAGTTTAACACTTACACCGGCGGGCAACGGTGGCAATAAATTCGAAAAAAAACTAAAGCTTAACTTGACTTGGAAGAGTTCCAGTGTTGTTGGATAGTCATAGCCAGCTAGCTAACATAGCATCCCTCTGTTTTAACAGGGCATTTGAGTCAGCTAAACAAGCTAGCTGCATTTGTTAGCTAAGTAAGTGAAAGAAAAAAAAAATCTCTCTCTTGTATGTGTGTGTGTGTGTGTGTGTGTGTGTGTGTGTGTGTGTTGCTTCTCCTACCGTTTGGAAGAAATTAATTTGTTAAAAAAATGTGTTCAACTATTGGCTTTCTCTCTATTTGAGTCAACTACTCACCACATGTTATGCACTGCAGTGCTAGCTAGCTGTAGCTTATGCTTTCAGTACTAGATTAATTATCTGATTAATCTAGTACTGATTAATTACCTTTGATTGGGTGGACAACATGTCAGTTCATGCTGCAAGAGCTCTGATAGTTTAGAGGATGTCTTCCGGAAGTTGTCATAATTACTGTGTATGTCTCTGGAAGGGGGTGAGAATAATGAGCCACCGAGGTTTTCTATTGAACTCAATGTACCCAGAGGAGGACGGAAGCTAGCTGGCATCCGGCTACACCATGGAGTGCTGTTGAGGCTGCTGCTGTTGAGGCTACTGTAGACCATTGCAAAATAGTGTGTTTTAATCAATTACTTGGTGACGTGATTATGTTTAGTATAATTTTATCAAAAAACTTTAAAAAAAATGTTTTACAATTTTTATTTTTATGAAATTCACTGAGGAGGATGGTCCTCCTCTTCCACCTCTGAGGATCCTTCAATGGTGTGTGTACAGCTTGTGCGTGTGCCCAGACTGTGTTGTCTGCTTCAGGACAGGCCCTCCTGTGCATTTCAGATCATTCCCTCATACCTCTAGTCTCCTCCACTAGTTTCCTCTAGTCTCCTCCTCTAGTTGTCTCCCCACTAGTTTCCTCTAGTCTCTAGTCTACTCCTCTAGTCTCCTCCTCCTAGTTTCATCTAGTCTACTCCTCTAGTCTCCTCCTCTAGTTGTCTCCTCTTCTAGTCTCCTCCACTAGTTTCCTCTAGTCTCCTCCTCTAGTCTCCTCTAGTTGTCTCTTCTAGTCTCCTCCACTAGTTTCCTCTAGTCTCTAGTCTCCTCCTCTAGTTGTCTCCTCCTCCTAGTTTCCTCTAGTCTACTCCTCTAGTCTCTTCCTCTAGTTGTCTCCTCTTCTAATCTCCTCCTCTAGTCTCCTCCTCTAGTCTCCTCTAGTTGTCTCCACCTCTAGTCTCCTCAACTAGTTCTCTAGTCTCCTCTTCTAGTCTCCTCCACTATTCTCCTCCTCTACTCACCTCCTCTAGTCTCCTCCTCTAGTTGCCCTACAGAGTACAATTAAGGACTTTCCCACTGGGCACACACTGTTGTTTCCACAATTTCAATCTAATTACACTGAACCAACGTGGAATTGACGTCTATGCCCAGTGGGTTGACTGAGTACTGCTCTCTCTATGTACGAATCTGAAGGGAGAGACAATATAAACATTTCTAAAATGTCGACTTCTTTTCTCCCCCCTTTTTGACTTGTATTTTTCAACCCTTTTTTGAGATGTCTTTCTCATCTTTCCTCTTTATTCGTGGTTTTCACATCAGCAGTAGATACAGTACAGAGGTTCCAGATCTTTCTCTTCCCCCTGGCTCCAGTGATCCAGTTCCCCTGTAGTGCTGTAACATACTAGACGTGTTGCTCTGCTGGGCTGGGCTCAGTTTGTACAGCGCTAGCTGCTTGTCTTGGTCTCATTAGCCAGTGTGTAGGTGGTACGGCCGTGACCCCAAACACGAGTTGACACCCCGCATCAGCCCCCCTGGTGCAAATGGGAGCCAATCAGCCAAAGCTCCAGTAATTTAATGTCACATTTTTGGTGATAGAAAAGAAAAAGAGCGATTTGGAAATGTGAGAAAATGAAAATGAGTGTGTGTGTGGGTGCATTTGTGAGATTTGTGAGGTTGCATTTACAGATGAGCAACCAGCATTTTACAAGTCATATGCAGCTGGCAATTCATTCCAAAGGCGAAGACGTCACCACTTCTAGCGTCGGTCGCGAAAAAGGAAGTTATTTGACAGACCGCTAGGTAAACATCAAATAAAATCTCTGCCGCCTTAAATTGGCCTGATGTGTGCGATCTTTATGTCCACTGCAAGGGGTTAGGTTGGCCATTGAAGGGGAAAGGAGAGGAGGACGAGACAGGAAAACGAATGAAGCAGATTTTCTAGATGAATCCCTTAATATTCCAGGAGGAGCAGAGTGTTACATTTCATACTGGGATGATTTCCCTTTGCCTCCGGCTTCCAAGTTGTCTGAGATGTGCGTTCCGAGATGAGCCCCGGTGCAGCTGCAATGCTGCCGTGAATACATGAGAGGACGGACAGAGCAGATGGAATGGTAAGAGGTAGAGTGGAGATGGAGAGAGGAGCGCGGGGGGGTATGAGGCCTGTTCTCTCTGACTGAGTGATCTGCCCCCAGGCCTTGTTGTCAAGGGTGATAGGTTACCCAGAATGACCCAGATTTCCTCTGTGTATAGCTGAATCCCATGGGCATTAGATTGTACATTCCGATCATGTCCCCACTTGTTCAATTAAACCTCTACACATCAAGAACCCCCCCCCCAAGAAGTGTATTCAGATGATTCCACTCCATCCAACACAACGTATTGCTGGATAAAATGATTTTAGGGGACTGGGAATGATATTCCATACTCCTTGTAGGCTGCCTAATGTAGGTTTGGACATTTAGACATCATTTGAGCCAGCGACCTCATGATTGCATGATTCATAACCTTTATGAAATAGTGTTTCTTGCATAATAGATATTATTTCTCCAGAGTACATTTTCCCTCGTAACTCAAATGACACGGGTTGCACAAACAAAACCTAATTAGACTATTAGATAACCTTCAGTAATTGATAGAGAAGATTCACAGTGAACTCAGAAGACGGATCCAGAATAACAGACCAAAAGCCTACAACCCGCAAAGACTCAAATTGGAGGGGAAGAGAGAGAGAGCGACCGAGAGACGAGGGTTCGTGAACAGATCTGTGGCCAATTATTTCACAAAGTGCAGAGCATCAGAGGGCACTTATCAAAGTAGAGGGGGAGAAGAGATAACGACAGGCTGAGATAGAGGCCGAGAGAGACGAATGAAAGCAGATGGCAACAAACACAATATTGTTTGTATGCATTGTTGTGAGTTGTCTGTCTCGCATTCTAGAGCTCACTTACCTTGTTGAAGAAGCTCGGAGACACGGAACACCAAACTAATATCGAGAGCAGGAGCTTCTTGACGGAATCAAAGCGATTACCCAGCATCCTCTATGCTCTACGAAGATAGGACGGCAGCCTGTAGATTGTAGTAGAGCCCTTGTGTGTGTAATCATAGGCTCATTTATCTCTACGTCTGGCCTCTGTGATGTTACGAACATGTAATGCGGTTTTCATTGTGTGTGCGACATAGTAATCTTCAGATCATGAAGAGGGGATTTGATTGGGTTCTGTGATGTGTGATGCACAATACCGTGACGAACAATCGAGAAGCTCCTCTCGGCAAAGTATAGAAATGGGTCGTGTCCAGTCCTTTCCATGAAGACGCCATAACATGTATTCAAATACAGAGCTTTTTACTTCATTGCTTTAATCAACGTTTAAAGATGGTCGCCCCGCAAACACTGACAGGCACGCACACGCACCAGCCTTTATACTATCGTTCAAGTGACACCCTCGAAGGTACAGAGAAATACTTATTAGATCCAGGATGAGTACAAAGTAGCAGGGAGGGGTACTGATCAATATGCTCCACCTCCAACCCCCTGGCAAAGCAGCAGAGACACAGGGGCAAGGCGTGCTTTCTCACTCCTCTCCTCTCTTCACTTTATAGTGTGGAGGAGATGGTGCAGGAGAAAAGCCCTACATCGTGTCTAGCTGTAATTCACATCAAGTGATGTTGACATTAGCATCACGTTCCTTCACTGGACAAGCGTCAGAGTGCAAGACATGGCTCAATGGTACGTATGCTTAATCACCGCGCAATATACCAGTCATTACAGTGCCTGTCCTTCCAATGTACCGGTCATCATCTCTCCTCTTTTAACAGACTTTTAGATAGTAGTTATAGCAATTCCCTAGGCGCTCTATTTCTACAGTCATCTCTCCATGTGACCCAAGGGAATCATTGCTCCAATTATGTAGCTACTGCTGATGCACTGACAGTCCTCCCCTAGTTTAATCCTCCCCGTCAATAATCATTGTGTGTGAATGGGGTGACACGGCACTTGTTTGGGCACGACAACGACTCAGGGCTTTTCACCTGGGTGTCTGTCAAATCTGGAGCGAACCAGCTTCTTAAAAACCTCTTAAGGATCCACCCCTTTTTTCAATTTTTGCTTAAAATGATATACCCAAATCTAGCTGCCTGTAGCTCAGTACCGGAAGCAAGGATATGCATATTCTTGATACCATTTGAAAGGAAACACTTTGAAGTTTGTGGAAATGTGAAATTAATTTAGGAGAATATAACACATTATATCTGGTAAAAGATGATACAAATATTTTTTTTTTTTTTTGAAATGTAAGAGAAAGGCCATCACGTATTATTCCAGCCCAGTCGCAATTTAGATTTTGGCCACTAGATGGCAGCAGTGTATGTGCAAAGTTTAGACTGATCCAATGAATCATTGCATTTCTGTTCAAAATGCCTAATTTGTTTATTAATAACTTTTCAAGTTCATAACTGTGCACTCTCAAACAATAGCATGGTATTCTTTCACTGTAATAGCTACTGTAAATTGGACAGTGCAGTTAGATTAACACGAATTTAAGCTTTCTGCCCATATCAGATATGTCTAATCGCATTAGCTCAACCTGTGTCAGAAGGAAAGTATGGTGTGGCTTCCAGATGATAATCTATACTTTTCTATATACCTTGTCCAGGCTTCGGTACTTTCTAAATGTAATTTACATTTAAGTTTTTTTAACAGACGCTCTTATCCAGTGGATACATTTTAATTTGTCCTGGTCCCCCATAGGAAACGAACCCACAACCCTGGCGTTGCAAGTGCCATGCTCTACCTACTGAGCCACAGTGGACTAGTTACCTGTCCAAAATTCTAATCAGTAATGTAATTTTGGGATTACCCAAACTCAGTAGCGTACTCGGACTGTTCAGTTACTTTTAGATTAACTTCCCTTAAGAGGCATTAGAAGAATACAAAAATGAATATTACCAATTTAACAACATTTATTGCAGGATCAATTACTGTTGGTTTACATAACTGGCCATAAATGGATGTTGCATTTTACTTTGTTATGTAGGCTTCTTCTAACCAATTACTTTCCACTACAGAAAATAATATGATTAGATTGTATCTTTACATTAAAAAGTCTGGCAGATTTCCAGTCATTCGAATTCATTTAATACCCCTTGATCTTCAAGAATAGGACTTGGAAATATAGATCAGCTAGATTGTTTTACCTGAGCATAACCCAAAAACGAAGGGCTTTTACTAGCTTACTCAGTTTGTGATTTAGTTGTCATGGAGGACTGATTGGGCTCTCTGCTTCGAGTTGAAAAGTAGATGCCGCTCTCATGGAATGACATGACAAGAATGCCTTATGCTGCATTTGCTATAAACGTATCGTTGTTTTGGTGACACATTGATATCTTGATCATTTGAAGTCTATCGAAAGTGTGCGAGTTTAAGCACGTGTCCGTTAGGCCTATGGACATTTCTATTTTTATCAGAACAAATTATATTGAACAATAAAAGCCCCGCTAGTGGTCTTCTTAAATTCAGCTGGTTGTTGACAGTATGGCGCACAATGCCACGGCATAGTTTAGAAGGGAGGAACTCCCTCAAACTTTTAGTCCATAGGCTGGGATCCACACTATGCAGCTGTTGCAAGAGCACATTTATCACTGGCTGTCCACTGGGCACAAAAACAATACATGATGAGCAGCACAAGCTCCTTCAATTCAAACATAATTGGGTTAAAGTACACATATACTGTACAGTTGTGAACAGCCACCCACACCAACCACAATCCACAACATATCTATTGAGAGAGCAGCAGTGTGATTCATACTAATGCACAATGTAGATATCTGTAGTAGGTTGGATCTGTATGCTGTCGTTCTTACCTCAAAGCGTTTATTCAAGCAGTTGCCCCATTGGAAAGACAGAGCTTTGGACCGTAACTACAAAAGCCTGTTCCTGCTCTTTTCCTGTGATCCATCGAACACGTTTGGTGTGTCATCATGGTGGATCTCTGACTTGTGGTCAGACTCGTTCAGGCGTAATAAACTTCAACTTAAACTTGTGCTTTTAAAAAAAACTCTGATTTGAATGTCATTTAAAAAACAGAAAGGTGTCCAATAATTGTTTTCTCAAACATTCTTTCTGAATTTAAAAGTAATCCTAGAAGTAATCATCTAAGTTTTTCCAGAAGTATCAGTTATTGGATTGCATTATTTTCTGGTAAAGTAACTGATTACAGTTGTTTTGTAATCAGTTACATGTAATCTGTTACTCCCCAACCCTGACCTTGTCATACTAGTATTCAATGACAAAGCCTTCAGTAAATGCTAAGGGAGGGTGGATAAAGCCAGATTTAGGGTTGGGTGAGATTACTCGTTGAATAAAGTATGGTGGGAGGTTAAAGTACGTTATCATCCCGGGCTTCAGTTGTCATGGCCTCACGTCAATATAAGAGGCGCTAATTAGAGGGCTGACTTGTGTTTTACTCTCTCGCTCTCTCTCTACTCTCTTTCTTTCAATTCAATTTAAGGGGATTTATAGGCATGGGAAACATGTTTACATTGCCAAAGTGAAGTAGATAATAAACGTGTTTTTAAAAATATTTTTACAGTAAACATTACACTCAAAAGTTCTCTCTCTCTCTCTCTACTGTCTTCCTTTCCTCTTCTATACATCTCCCCCCTCTCTTACTGTCTCCCTCTCTCTCTCTGAATCATATTCAAAGTGGATCTTACCAGCGGGTGCGCTTCAGATCTCTCCAGAGGTCAGACTGTGTTAACGGCAGACGGTTAACAGCAGCCGGTAGACAGCAAGCCCTCCCCACTTGCACCGCCACTGGCCTGTCAGAGATAACACCGAGACATTCAGCCCCACAATCAAAGAGTCCGGGTCAATACAGCCAATCAAAGGGACATACCAAGGAAAGAGCTATGTCGTGATAGGGCGGCAGACCAAAAGGCTGTTGTGACAGATAAGGGGGACTGACTGTCATCTCAAGGCTGAAAGGAAGCAGTAAAGGTGGCCTCCTCCTCCTGTTCCCTCGCCAGCAGTCCTCCTCATTGTGTCAGTGTCACTGTCGGGTTGAAAGGTAGAAATCTAAAGGGTCCTTTATCAGAGCTAGTTGCTTAATGAGTGACATCTTGACAAGTGAATGTGTCTCCACTCCCTCCCTCTCTCTATCGGTGGCCAAAGATCCACTGCATATGGAGAGGTGATGGTTTCTACCGATCGGTTTCTTATGCCTGAGGAGATGAGGAAATACCGGGTGTTGGGGGTGGCCACCATCCAAGAACATTCTTCCTAATGCTGACGGGGGGGAAATAAGTCCTGTTTAAAACTGCATCTCCAGCTAAAAGCTAGAAGGGACGAGTTGCAAAGAGGGAATGTAAACATGTAAGTTATCTGGTGCAACAACCCCCCTTTGGCTAGCCTGGAATTGGAACGGAGTGTGATTACTGTACTGTATTTGAAACAAACACCTGACTATGGTATCGTTTCCAGGGGAGAAAGGTATGTTACAGTGATTGTAGGGAAGTACATGGAAGAGCCACACACTCTGTCGTCCGGTGATTTCTCTCCCCTCCGTCGCCGCCCGTAAATAATCGTCACTTATGCTGCATTTCATTTCATTTCACACCGTAGCCCGGACGGAAACTGAGAAAGATTGCTTTTGATGGATGGCACAATTACATTTTCTACTGTGTTGTATTTACCCTCCCCAAACTGAGAGAAACTGAATTTTTCACCTTTTTTAAAATCCATCACACACACACAGGAACACACACAGAGACACAGCAACACACACCATGTCCCATATCCCATCATCGTGATTTGTTATTAATTCCTCCATGTTCTTCAGTGTGTTGACTTTATATTCTCCCTCCTCTCGGGCCTTGCTGCAGTACGATTCCTTTGTAATGGTCGGTCTCATTAACTCTGAGGGAGAATCCATAGAGGGGAAGGGGGAAATGTAGCCTACTTCCTTGTTCCTCTGACGATATGGTCGGGCCTGGGTTGAGGTTAGTCTGTGTTTTAGACCTGTGTAGACTGGTTTTGGTGCTGCTTGGTGGCAGTTTTAGACACTGATGCAGGCGCTATGATCCGTAAAGACGTTTAGAGAATGTTTGTATTGAAATATAGTTCTAGTGAAACTGTATACAGTATAGAGAGCGAGAGAGAGATCCAGCTGTTATTTGTTTACTGGTACCTAACATCAACTTGCTCGTCATTGAGTGAAATTGAAAAGACTGTATAACTTGACATGAATCTGGCGTCTATCCAAACCTGAATGGAATGGGGCTCTTTATAAGTTGGATAAATGTGACATGGCAATGAAATGTCCCTCCGCTATCAGAGGCCAGATATGGATAGACAGCCTTTGAAACCTGAATGGATAAACTCCTTACAAGTTAGATACGTTTGACATGGCAATGAAATGAAGTGTCCCTGCCTTTGCGTCTTCGCCATAGCTACCGAATACAAGATATGAAAAGAGGCGACGTGCCTTCAAGCTTTTCAAAGTTCTCTTCACCGTCTGCCCTTTTTCCATTAAAACGAAAATCCCGTTAACTTTATACCACGGCTGTAAAAGTGTTGAAGGCAGTCAGACGAGCACAGTTGACAATTGAGGAGAAGTAAAATAGCCTCCATCCGGGAGAATGGAAAGTTAAAACTCGCTAATGCGTTTTCATTGAAGCCAAAGCCTCGTCTGCCGTGTCAAGCTAACACTACGCTTGCCATGTTACTCCGAAAAACCCCATCACAAAGAGGGAAATATCGCATTTGAGTGGCGTCAGAGAAAATACCCCAGAATGTCAACTAAAGTGTGAAGTCCATGTCTAGTTGAGTCTTTCCAGACTTCATTTGTCACGTCTCAATATAGTCTTGGTGCATCTATCTCTGGTTTATTTGTTAAAGACCGTGAAATACAGATTGCCTAATTGCATCACCCTCCTCACCCATAAAACAACTTGAAGCTCTTGGACCTCAATCCAGTCTTGACACGTCTGTATCTTCATCTTGTTTGTTATAGGAAGTACACGATAATTGCATCACCCTCCAGTCTGCCGTGTACACAGTAATAAAACAACTCACTCTTTGCGTGAATATTTAGTTGGAAATTAAGTGTTGGTTTTATTTGGTGGGTGTGTGGGCAGTCGGATGGGAAAATGCTGTTAGAATAGTGCCACGGCTATTAAAACCAGTGGAGTAAATCTAAACAGGGGGCAGTAATTAAAATATGCTGAGTGAATACAGATGTCTGTCGGAGCCGCCACAAGGAGATGTGCTTCCCCCTCCGGTCCAATGCTAATGCAATCAGTGTCCAAGCTGATAAAGTCATGTACATAAAGGAGTGGTTGGTCTTTATCTGGGTGACAAGAGTTTCTGATTAGAGTAGAGTAGACGTAGAGTAGAGTAGTACAGAGTAGAGTAAAGGATAGTGTAGAGAATAGTGTGGAGGAGAATCAAATAGAGAATTGACTCTGTAGTAGCCTGTAGTATGTAGAGCAGGGTTCTCCAACCCTGTTTCTGGAGAGACACCCTCCTGTAGGTTAACTCCAACCCTGTTTCTGGAGAGACACCCTCCTGTAGGTTTTTGATCCAACCCCAGTTGTAGCTAACCTGATTGAGTTTATCATCCAGGTAATTATTAGAGTCAGGTGCACTAGATTAAGGTTGGAGCAAAAACCTACCGGACGGTATCTCTCTAGGAACAGTAGAGCACCGGGAACAGCAGCGCACCGGGAACAGCAGAGGGTTGCTGAGGGGATGCTTTCAGGGGATGCTGAGAGTGTTGCAGCATCCCCTGAAAAATTAGGAGAATTCAAATAAATTATATATACAGTGGGGCAAAAAAGTATTTAGTCAGCCATCAATTGTGCAAGTTCTCCCACTTAAAAAGATGAGAGAGGCCTGTAATTTTCATCATAGGTACACTTCAACTATGACAGACAAAATGAGGGACAAAAACCCAGAAAATCACATTGTAGGATTTTTAATGAATTTATTTGCAAATTATGGTGGAAAATAAGTATTTGGTCACCTACAAACAAGCAAGATTTCTGGCTCTCACAGACCTGTAACTTCTTCTTTAAGAGGCTCCTCTGTCCTCCACTCGTTACCTGTATTAATGGCACCTGTTTGAACTTGTTGTCAGTATAAAAGACACCTGTCCACAACCTCAAACAGTCACACTCCAAACTCCACTATGGCCAGGACCAAAGAGCTGTCAAAGGACACCAGAAACAAAATTGTAGACCTGCACCAGGCTGGGAAGACTGAATCTGCAATAGGTAAGCAGGTTGGTTTGAAGAAATCAACTGTGGGAGCAATTATTAGGAAATGGAAGACATACAAGACCACTGATAATCTCCCTCGATCTGGGGCTCCACGCAAGATCTCACCCCGTGGGGTCAAAATGATAACAAGAACGGTGAGCAAAAGTCCCAGAACCACACGGGGGACCTAGTGAATGACCTACAGAGAGCTGGGACCAAAGTAACAAAGCCTACCATCAGTAACACACTACGCCGCCAGGGACTCAAATCCTGCAGTGCCAGACGTGCCCCACTGCTTAAGCCAGTACATGTCCAGGCCCGTCTGAGGTTTGCTAGAGAGCATTTGGATGATCCAGAAGAAGATTGGGAGAATGTCATATGGTCAGATGAAACCAAAATATAACTTTTTGGTGAAATCCCAACTCGTCGTGTTTGGAGGACAAAGAATGCTGAGTCGCATCCAAAGAACACCATACCTACTGTGAAGCATGGGGGTGGAAGCATCATGTTTTGGGGCTGTATTTCTGCAAAGGGACCAGGACGACTGATCCCTGTAAAGGAAAGAATGAATGGGGCCATGTATCGTGAGATTTTGAGTGAAAACTTCCTTCCATCAGCTAGGGCATTGCAGATGAAACGTGGCTGGGTCTTTCAGCATGACAATGATCCCAAACACACCGCCCGGCAACGAAGGAGTGGCTTCGTAAGAAGCATTTCAAGGTCCTGGAGTGGCCTAGCCAGTCTCCAGATCTCAACCCCATAGAAAATCTTTGGAGGGAGTTGAAAGTCCGTGTTTCCCAGCAACAGCCCCAAAACATCACTGCTCTAGAGGAGATCTGCATGGAGGAATGGGCCAAAATACCAGCAACAGTGTGTGAAAACCTTGTGAAGACTTACAGAAAACGTTTGACCTCTGTCATTGCCAACGAAGGGTATATAACGAAGTATTGAGATAAACTTTTGTTATTGACCAAATACTTATTTTCCACCATAATTTGCAAATAAATTCATAAAAAATCCTACAATATGATTTTCTGGATTTTTTTCTCTCTCATTTTGTCTGTCATAGTTGAAGTGTACCTATGATGAAAATTACAGGCCTCTCTCATCTTTTTAAGTGGGAGAACTTGCACAATTGGTGGCTGACTAAATACTTTTTTGCCCCACTGTACATATACAGTGCCTTGCGAAAGTATTTGGCCCCATTGAACTTTGCGACCTTTTGCCACATTTCAGGCTTCAAACATAAAGATATAGAACTGTATTTTTTTGTGAAGAATCAACAACAAGTGGGACACAATCATGAAGTGGAACGACATTTATTGGATAACTTTTTTAACAAATCAAAAACTTAAAAATTGGGCTTGCAAAATTATTCAGCCCCTTTACTTTCAGTGCAGCAAACTCTCTCCAGAAGTTCAGTGAGGATCTCTGAATGATCCAATGTTGACCTAAATGACTAATGATGATAAATACAATCCACCTGTGTGTAATCAAGTCTCCGTATAAATGCACCTGCACTGTGATAGTCTCAGAGGTCCATTAAAAGCGCAGAGAGCATCATGAAGAACAAGGAACACACCAGGCAGGTCCGAGATACTGTTGTGAAGAAGTTTAAAGCCGGATTTGGATACAAAAAGATTTCCCAAGCTTTAAACATCCCAAGGAGCACTGTGCAAGCGATAATATTGAAATGGAAGGAGTATCAGAACACTGCAAATCTACCAAGACCTGGCCGTCCCTCTAAACTTTCAGCTCATACAAGGAGAAGACTGATCAGAGATGCAGCCAAGAGGCCCATGATCACTCTGGATGAACTGCAGAGATCTACAGCTGAGGTGGGAGACTCTGTCCATAGGACAACAATCAGTCGTATATTGCACAAATCTGGCCTTTATGGAAGAGTGGCAAGAAGAAAGCCATTTCTTAAAGATATCCATAAAAAGTGTCGTTTAAAGTTTGACATAAGCCACCTGGGAGACACACCAAACATGTGGAAGAAGGTGTTCTGGTCAGATGAAACCAAAATTGAACTTTTTGGCAACAATGCAAAACGTTATGTTTTGGCGTAAAAGCAACACAGCTCATCACCCTGAACACACCATCCCCACTGTCAAACATGGTGGTGGCAGCATCATGGTTTGAGCCTGCTTTTCTTCAGCAGGGACAGGGAAGATGGTTAAAATTGATGGGAAGATGGATGGAGCCAAATACAGGACAATTCTGGAAGAAAACCTGATGGAGTCTGCAAAAGACCTGAGACTGGGACGGAGATTTGT
Organism: Oncorhynchus kisutch; assembly: GCF_002021735.2. Lineage (NCBI taxonomy): Eukaryota > Metazoa > Chordata > Actinopteri > Salmoniformes > Salmonidae > Oncorhynchus > Oncorhynchus kisutch. The sequence continues at coordinate 1,286,860 of NC_034180.2, read as the reverse complement.
CTTCCAACAAGACAATGATCCAAAACATAAAGCAAAATCTACAGTGGAATGGTTCAAAAATAAACATATCCAGGTGTTAGAATGGCCAAGTCAAAGTCCAGACCTGAATCCAATCGAGAATCTGTGGAAAGAACTGAAAACTGCTGTTCACAAATGCTCTCCATCCAACCTCACTGAGCTCGAGCTGTTTTGCAAGGAGGAATGGGAAAAAATGTCAGTCTCTCGATGTGCAAAACTGATAGAGACATACCCAAAGCGACTTACAGCTGTAATCGCAGCAAAAGGTGGCGCTACAAAGTATTAACTTAAGGGGGCTGAATAATTTTGCACACCCAATTTTTCAGTTTTTGATTTGTTAAAAAAGTTTGAAATATCCAATAAATGTCGTTCCACTTCATGATTGTGTCCCACTTGTTGATTCTTCACAAAAAAATACAGTTTTATATCTTTATGTTTGAAGCCTGAAATGTGGCAAAAGGTCGCAAAGTTCAAGGGGACCGAATACTTTCGCAAGGCACTGTATATTATTTTCTTCCACAAAAGTAGTGCACTGAGCCTTTACCCCCAGCAGCACCCCAAAACATCTTCCCGTGGTTATGGTTGAAGACTGGAGAGCTCTGATGTAGAGGGTATGGTACTATAGGGTGCAGCACAACATGCAGACCTCACATAACTCATTTATACATCATGACTTATACAACAGGCTTCAACACGGCAGGATGTTATCCTCTCTTCCTTGTCCTTGTGGGGAGACTGTCTGTCTGTCTGTCTGTCTGTCTGTCTGTCTGTCTGTCTGTCTGTCTGTCTGTCTGTCTGTCTGTCTGTCTGTCTGTCCTCCTTGTCTCTGTGGGGATACTGTCTGTCTGTCCTCCTTGTCTCTGTGGGGATACTGTCTGTCTGTCCTCCTTGTCTCTGTGGGGATACTGTCTGTGTCTGTCTCTGTCTGTCTCTGTCTGTCTGTCTCTCCTCCTTGTCTCTGTTGGGATACTGTCTGTGTCTCTCTCTGTCTGTCTGTCTGTCTCTCCTCCTTGTCTCTGTCGGGATACTGTCTGTCTGTCCTCCTTGTCTCTGTCGGGATACTGTCTGTCTGTCCTCCTTGTCTCTGTGGGGATACTGTCTGTCTCTCCTCCTTGTCTCTGTTGGGATACTGTCTGTGTCTGTCTCCTGTCTGTCTGTCTGTCTGTCTGTCTGTCTGTCTGTCTGTCTGTCTGTCTGTCTGTCTGTCTGTCTGTCTGTCTGTCTGTCTGTCTGTCTGTCTGTCTGTCTGTCTGTCTGTCTGTCTGTCTGTCTGTCTGTCTGTCTGTCTGTCTGTCTGTCTGTCTGTCTGTCTGTCTGTCTGTCTGTCTGTCTGTCTGTCTGTCTGTCTGTCTGTCTGTCTGTCTGTCTGTCTGTCTGTCTGTCTCTCCTCCTTGTCTCTGTCGGGATACTGTCTGTCTCTCCTCCTTGTCTCTGTCGGGATACTGTCTGTGTCTGTCTCTGTCTGTCTGTCTCTCCTCCTTGTCTCTGTCTGGATACTGTCTGTCTCTGTCTCTGTGTCTGTCTGTCTGGCAGCATGTGTCTGGGGAGGCATGGCAGAGTCCGTGTTGAGTGTCAATGTGTGAGAGAGAGAGACCAGACCACTCATCACTGAGAGCGACTCTAAACCTTGTCATAAACCCCTCCCAGCTAAACCTCTCCCAATCTCCACAAGATGGGATTTGTCTAGATCAATTTCATAATTCATTTTTCATTTGTAAATGTAATTATATTATCTCTCACCATCCCTCCACATCCTCCCATCCTCACGTCATATCCCTGATTGTTACAGCCGTCACCTGCAGTAGCAGATTATCAGCCAAATGAATTACCGGGTCACAGGTGAATTAAACGGTTGGCTGACTCCAATCATTCCCTGGGAAAAGTAGCTTAGCTTAAGTTAGTTTTTTAAGGTAGGAGAGTCTTGCAGAAAATCAGCTTTCCCTTTCTGCCTAATTCCCGCCTTTTCTGTGAGGGAATGGCTTCCTTTGAGAGAGATGGGATGGAAAGTGCTGATGCAGGTTAGCCGCGTGTGACGACGGCTATTTTCTGTGGTTAACCAAGCTCCTGATGAGCTTGCCGTGTGTGTGTGTGTGTGTGTGTGTGTGTGTGTGTGTGTGTGTGTGTGTGTGTGTGTGTGTGTGTGTGTGTGTGTGTGTGTACATGAGCATGCGCTGGTGAGTGTGTATACCTGCTTCCGTGTAGTGTGTGTGTGCCTGTTTGCATGCAATAGAGACGCATTGCTTGTAGAACAGTGGTTTATGGAAGCACACAGACACAGTCTGCGAGGTGTTTTTGAAAGACGTAAAGCAAACCGTCCATGAAGCGATGGCGGCCATTTTCCCCCTTCCCTTTCAATAGAAACCTCACATACGATATTTCCCACATGGACGACCACAGCCGAGTTTGTAGCTGGGTCATTTCACAAAATGACTCCCTTCTGCATCTCTTTGATATTTTATGTAGAAATTGTCCACCAATATTGCGTTTTAAAAGCCTGTTATATTAAATGAAGTGTGCTTTAATTTACAGTAGACCACATGGAAAATTCAATACATTTTAAATTCCGCCCTGTCTCTAAATGTCCCTCTGTCCCCTTTAACCAACAATGCAGTTTTTTTTTAAATACCTCAAAAGAATAAGAAATAAAAGTAACAAATAATTAAAGAGCAGCAGTAAAATAACAATAGCGAGGCTATTTACAGATGGTACCGGTACAGATTCAATATGCGGGGGCACCACTTAGTCGAGGTAATTGAGGTAATATGTACATACAGGTAGAGTTATTAAAGTGACTAGATAATAGATAATGATAGAGAGTAGCAGGAGTGTAAAAGGGGGGCAATTCATGTGGTTAGTGATTCATTTTCAGAAGAAAAAATTACTTCTACCTCATTTTAAGGTCAACCCTTGTTACGTGTACTGAACTCTCGTAACATGGTCAAACTAAAATATTTATTTCAAAAGAAACCTTGGGCATCTAATAGTCAAATCATAGTGTAAAGCAGGTGAGCTGGTTCTACTCTTTTTGGCTGTTTTGTGGTGGAAAACTGAGTGGATAACACATCAACCCTGTTACCCATAGACAAGTTAAAACATTTAGTTAACAATTTGTAAAACATTTGGTGGTTGGGGATCCCTTTCTTGACCTTGTGGAAGATCTGTTGATGTGCCGTTGAGCAGAGCGTTGACCCTGGTTGCTCCTGTGTGTTGCTCTAGATGGGAGTCTGTTAGATGACTGAATGTAATGTACTTGTTGAGCGGCTTCACTGCATGTTTTTAATATTCAATAAAAATAGTGTTCAGACCCCTTGACTTTTTCCACATTTTGTTACGTTACAGCCTTATTCTAAAATGTATTAAATCAATAAAAGTCCTCACTAATCTACACACAATACTCCATAATGACAAAGTGAAAACAGGTTTTTAGATTTTTTTGCAAATGTATTAAAAACAAAAAACTAACTTATTTACATAAGTATTCAGACCCTTTGCTATGAGACTCTAAAGTTCCTTGGTCAGGTAGGTGACCAAGAACCCGATGGTCACTCTGACAGAGCTCTAGAGTTTCTGTGGAGATGGGAGAACCTTCCAGAAGGACAACCATCTCTGTAGCACTCCAGCAATCAGGCCTTTATGGTAGAGTTGCAAGGAAGAAGCCACTCCTTAGTAAAAGGCACATGACAGCCCGCTTGGAGTTTGCCAAAAGGCACCAAAAGTCTCAGACCATGAGAAACAAGATTATCTTGACTGATGAAATCAAGATTGAACTCTTTGGCCTGAATGCCAAGGATCCCGTCTGGAGGAAACCTGGCCCCATCCCTACGGTGAAGCATGGTGGTGGCAGCATCATGCTGTGGGGATGTTTTTCAGCGGCATGGACTGGGAGACTAGTCAGGATTGAGGGAAAGATGAACAGAGCAAAGTACAGAGAGATCCTTGATTAAATCCTGCTCCAGAGCGCTCATGACCTTAGACTGGGGTTAAGGTTCACCTTCCAGCAGGAAAATGACCCTAAGCACACACCCAAGACAACGCAAGTGTGGCTTCGGGACAAGTCTCTGAATGTCCTTGAGTTGCCCAGCCAGAGTCCAGACTTGAACCTGATCGAACACCTCTGGAAAGACCTGAAAATAGCTGTGCAGCAACGCTCGCCATCCAACCTGACAGAGCTTGAGAGGATCGACAGAGAAGAATGGAAGAAACTCCCCAAATAAAGGTGCACCAATCTTGAAGCGTCATACCCAAGAAGACTCGAGGCTGTAATCGCTGTCAAAAGTTCTTCAACAAAGTATTGAGTAAAGGTTCTGAATACCTATGTAAATGTTATATTTGTTAGCAAACATTTCTATGTTTCGGCTATTCTAACATTTCGGCTATGAAAATCCTACTGACATTTACTTCTGAGGTGCTGACCTGTTGCACCCTTGACAACCACTGTGATTAGTATTATTTGCCCCTGCTGGTCATCTATGAACATTTGAACATCTTGGCCATGTTCTGTTATAATCTCCACCCGACACAGCCAGAAGAGGACTGGCCACCCCTCATAGCCTGGTTCCTCTCTAGGTTTCTTCCTAGGTTCTGGCCTTTCTAGGGAGTTTTTCCTCGCCACCGTGCTTCTACACCTGCATTGCTCGCTGTTTTGGGTTTTAGGCTGGGTTTCTGTACAGCACTTTGTGACATCAGCTGATGTAAGAAGGGCTTAATAAATACATTTGATTTGATTTCTAAAAACCTGTTTTTGCTTTGCTTATGGGGTGTTGTCAGTAGATTGATGAGGAAAAAAACTAAACTCAGCAAGAAAAGAAACGTCCTCTCACTGTCAACTGCGCTTATTTTCAGCAAACTTAACATAAGATTCAACAATTGAGACATAAACTGACCAAGTTCCACAGACATGTGACCAACAGAAATAGAACAATGGGTCCCTGAACAAAGGGGGGGTCAAAATCAAAAGTAACAGTCAGTATCTGGTGTGGCCACCAGCTGCATTAAGTACTGCAGTGCATCTCCTCATGGACTGCACCAGATTTGCCAGTTCTTGCTGTGAGATGTTACCCCACTCTTCCACCAAAGCACCTGCAAGTTCCCAGACATTTCTGAGGGGAATGGCCCTAGCCCTCCGATCCAACAGGTCCCAGACATGCTCAATGGGATTGAGATCCGGGGTCATCGCTGGCCAGGGCAGAACACTGACATTCCTGTCTTGCAGGAAATCACACACAGAACGAGCAGTATTGCTGGTGGCATTGTCATGTTGGAGGGTCATGTCAGGATGAGCCCGCAGGAACCACATGACGGAGGAGGATGTCTTCTCTGTAACACAAAGCGCTGAGATTGCCTGCAATGAGAACAAGCTCAGTCTGATGATGCTGTGACACACCGCTCCAGACCATGACTGACCCTCCACCTCCAAATCCATCCCGCTCCAGAGTACAGGCCTCGGTGTAACGGTCATTCCTTCAACGATAAACACGAATCCGACCATCACCCCTGGTGAGACAAAACCGTGCCTCGTCAGTGAAGAGCACTTTTTGCCAGTCCTGTCTGGTCTAGCAATGGTAGGTTTTTGCCCATAGGCGACATTGTTGCCAGTGATGTCTGGTGAGGACCTGCTTTACAACAGGCCTAAAAGTCCTCAGTCCAGCCTCTCTCAGCCTATTGCAGGCAGTCTGAGCACTGATGGAGGGATTGTGCGTTCCTGGTGTAACTCGGGCAGTTGTTGTTGCCATCCTGTGCCTGTCCCGCAGGTGTGATGTTCGGTTGTACCGATCCTGTGCAGGTGTTGTTACATGTTGTCTGCCACTGCGAGGAAGATCAGCTGTCCGTCCTGTCTCCCTGTAGCGCTGTCTTAGGCGTTTCACAGTACAGACATTGCAATTTATTGCCCAGGCCACTTCTGCAGTCCTCATGCCTCCTTGCAGCATGCCTAAGGCATGTTCACACAGATGAGCAGGGACCCTGGGCATCTTTATTTTGGTGTTTATCAGAGTCGGTAGAAAGGCCTCTTTAGTGTCCTAAGTTTTCATAACTGTGACCTTAATTGCCTACCGTCTGTAAGCTGTTAGTGTCTTAACAACCGTTCCACAGGTGCATGTTCATTAATTGTTTATGGTTCATTGAACAAACATGGGAAACCGTGTTTAAACCCTTTACAATGATCTGTGAAGTTATTTGGATTTTTACGAATTATCTTTGAAAGACAGGGACCTGAAAAAGGGATGTTTATATTTTTGCTGAATTTATTTAATCAAGTTTAAAATAAGGCTGTAATGTAAAAACAGTCAAGGGGCCTGAATATTTCCGAATGCATTATGTATGTATGTATGTACACTACCGTACACTACCGTTTGAGGTTACTTAGAAATGTCCATGTTTTTGAAAGAAAACTGCGTTTTTTTTGTTCATTTAAAATAACATCAAATCGATCGGAAATACAACGTAGACATTGTTAATGTTGTAAATGACTATTGTAGCTGGAAACGGCTGATTTCTTTTATGGAATATCTACATAAGCATACAGATGCCCATTATCAGCAACCACCACTCCTGTGTTCCAATGGCACGTAGTGTTAGCTGATCCAAGTTTATAATTTTAAAAGGCTAATTGATCATTAGAAAACCCATTTGCAATTATGTTATCACAACTGAAAACTGTTATCCTGATTAAAGATGCAATAGCACTGTCCTTCTTTTAGACTAGCTGAGTATCTGGAGCATCAGCATATGTGGGTTTCGATTACAGGCTCAAGATGACCAGAAACAAAGAACTTTCTTCTGAAACTCATCAGTCTATTCTTGTTCTGAGAAATGAAGGCTATTCCATGCGAGAAATTGCCAAGAAACTAAAGATCTCGTACAATGCTGTGTACTACTCCCTTCAGAGAACAGCTCAAACTGGATCTAACCAGAATATAAAGAGTGGGAGGCCCCGGTGCACAACTGAGCAAGAGGACAAGTATATTGGTGTCTAGTTTGAGAAACAGACGCCTCACAAGTCCTCAACTGGGAGCTTCATTAAATTTTACCCGCAAAACACCAGTCTCAACGTCAACAGTGAACAGGCGACTCCGGGCTGCTGGCCTTCAAGGCAGAGTTCCTCTGTCCAATGTCTGTGTTCTTTTGCCCATCTTTTCTTTTTATTGGCCAGTCTGAGATATGACTTTTTCTTTGCAATTCTGCCTAGAAGGCCAGCATCCCGGAGTCGCCTCTTCACTGTTGACGTTGAGACTGGTGTTTTGTGGGTACTATTTAATGAAGCTGCAAAACTTGGATTAGCTAACACAACATGCCGTTGGAACACAGGAGTGATGGTTGCTGATAATGGGCCTCTGTATGCTTATGTAGATATTCCATAGAAAATCTGCCGTTTTGGTGGACAAAAAATGTGCTTTTCTTTCAACAAGGACATTTCTAAGTGACCCCAAACTTTTGAACGGTAGCGTGTGTGTTTGTGTATGTCTATAAATATATATATATTATTTTTTGCATTCAATTGTCCCTCCCTGTTACACACAACGCGCTTCCATTCCCCCTGTCATATGGGGATTTATGGCTGATTTTAAGATGAAATCCTCAACCCAGTTACTTTGTCTGTCACGTACTGTAGTCATTTTTCTGCTTAGCCTTTTGAGATGAAAACATGTTTTATATTAAACTGAACATACATGTGCTCTTCATGACAGAATGTTTAAATTAGGTGAAATAACAAATTCCATTTTGTGGGATGATCCAGCTAAGTTCAACTACAAGCGAATGGAGGTTTTAATAGCGGAATAACTTTGATCTTTTCCAGCCCATTCTCTCATTTATTGCTTGCCTTTTCTTCCTTTCTTTTAGAGAGGGATTTGAGAACGATAGCTTAGGGGAGTGGAGTCCTTGTAGCTTTGTTGCCGGTTGATAGTTGAGCATATTGAATTATGTGTTAATCAGAAGTCTGCTGACATCATTTCCTCCTGGCGGGGTCTCTGGGGGATGGGAGGCCATTAAACATCTCAAAGCGTCATTTTCCCCTCAGGAAGTACAAGTGTATTTGTTTTGATCTTATCTTTGCATTTCTGAAGAGCTCTCTACTAATGCACTATTCATGAGACGACGACGACGACAATAACAAACAGGTTCCATTTTCTGGAAATGTATTCATGTTTTATCTCCTTACCCACCAAGGACGAATTCTACTTCCACATAAGTAGCATATTTAGTTCAAAAGAGCCTCTTGTTGGCATTGTTAACATTGACTGGCAAATACGCCGTTTAGGCAACCGATCCGAGACAACAGAGCTAACAACAATAGCTAGCGGCTATGCGTCCTACCCGCTCTCCCCTGTATTCTCCTGTTTACAAAGTCAAGGTAGAGCGCGATGTCTCCATTTGCCATGCTGCACAGAGTACCATTACAATACCTCATGGGAACATAACAGAATGGATGTGTTAGGACGTCAAACTCCAACACAATGAGAGTGTGTTGCTGGAGACATTTCGCCTCGTTACTGTGTGCCTACAGCCTAGCTGGGTGAACACACGCAGGCACACAGATACAGAGGCTGCAATTAGACATGCAGGTTTCATTTTTACTGATTTTGTCTTTTGACCAATCGGATCAGCTCTTTAAAAGATCTGATTTGAAGTAGATCTGATGTGATTGCTCAAAAGACCAATTAGTGGAGAAAAAAATATCAGAATTGGACTGCCTATGTAAATGCAGCTAGACACACACACACACACTTGTGTTAAACCCCTAGAGAGCAGCTGTGTGTTCTGATGTGATGGCCTGCAGTCTGATGTACTAAAGGCCGCCCTTAGTGACCACAGTAATGATGCTATTAATTGCTAGCTCTGAGCTACTCTACACACACACACACACACACACACACGCCGCTCTCAAGGCCAATCCGCTGTTACTGGTATGAGTGTTAATCAGAAGCGCTGTGGGTATCCCCACTGTCACACACACACACACACACACCCTGTTAAAATCCCTGTAACAGACACTCAGTCAGATCACAGGCATCGCTTCAAGCAGACACATTGCTCAAATACCCCCTCCCTGGGCCCCACCTGTACACAACCACACATACTGCCCCTAACGTCCCATATCACACACCCACACATACTGCCCCTAACGTCCCAAATCACACACATACTGCCCATTAACGTCCCAAACCACACACCCACACATACTGCCCCTAACGTCCCATATCACACACACCCACATACTGCCCCTAACGTCCCAAATCACACACATTCTGCCCCTAACGTCCCAAATCACACACATACTGCCCCTAACGTCCCAAATCACACACATACTGCCCCTAACGTCCCAAATCACACACCCACACATACTGCCCCTAACATCCCAAATCACACACATACTGCCCTTAACGTCCCAAATCACACACCCACACATGCTGCCCCTAACGTCCCAAATCACACACATACTGTCCCTAACGTTCCAAATCACACACATACTGCCCCTAACGTCCCAAATCACACACCCGCACATACTGCCCCTAACGTCCCAAATCACACACCCACACATACTGCCCCTAACGTCCCAAATCACACACCCAGAGTTAACAACCTGTATATTTTCTTGTTTGAGCCCTGGGCCTTAAACCATTGGTTGTCCTATAGCTAGGTACAGTCATAGGTCAATCAATGTTCCTGCTACTTCCGGCACCGACAGAGATGGCCGCCTCGCTTCGCGTTCTTAGGAAACTATGCAGTATTTAGTTTTTTTTACATGTTATTTCTTACATTGGTACCCCAGGTAATCTTAGGTTTCATTACATACAGTTAGGAAGAACTACTGAACATAAGAGCAACGTCAACTCACCATCAGTACGACCAGGAATATGACTTTTCCAAAGAGGATCCTGTGTTCTGCCTTCCACCCAGGACAACAGAATAGATCCCAGCCTGCGACCCAAAACAATGATGTCGTAAAAGAGGCAAACGAAGCGATCTTCTGGTCAGGTTCCGGAGACGGGCACATCGCGCACCACTCCCTACCATACTACTCGCCAATGTCCAGTCTCTTGACAACAAGGTTGAGGAAATCCGAGCAAGGGTAGCATTCCAGAGGGACATCAGAGACTGTAACGTTCTTTGCTTCACGGAAACATGGCTCACTCGAGAGACGGTAAAGGAATCGGTGCAGCCAGCTGGTTTCTTCACACATCGCGCCGACAGAAACAAACATCTTTCTGGTAAGAAGAGGGGCGGGGGTGTATGCCTTATGATTAACGAGACGTGGTGTGATCACAACAACATACAGGAACTCAAGTCCTTCTGTTCACCTGACTTAGAATTCCTCACAATCAAATGTCGACCGCATTATCTACCAAGGGAATTCTCTTCGATTATAATCACAGCCGTATATATTCCCCCCCAACCAGACACATCGATGGCCCTGAACAAACTTTATTTGACTCTTTGCAAACTGGAAACCACATATCCTGAGGCTGCATTCATTGTAGCTGGGGATTTTAACAAGGCTAGTCTGAAAACAAGGCTCCCTAAATTGTATCAGCATATCGATTGCGCAACCAGGGCTGGTAAAACCTTGGTTCATTGCTATTCTAACTTCCGCGACGCATATAAGGCCCATCCTTTCGGAAAAGCTGACCACGACTCCACCACAGCTCCCTACCTACAGATAGAAACTAAAACAAGAAGCTCCCGCGCTCAGGTCTGTTCAACGCTGGTCCGACCAATCTGATTCCACGCTTCAAGACGGCTTCGGTCACGTGGACTGGGATATGTTCCGCATTGCTTCCAACAACAACATTGACGAATACGCTGATTCGGTGAGCGAGTTCATTAGAAAGTGCATTGACGATGTCGTTCCCATAGCAACGATTAAAACATTCCCAAACGAGAAACCATGGATTGATGGCAGCATTCGCGTGAAACTGAAAGCGCGAACCATTGCTTTTAACCAGGGAAAGGTGACCGGAAACATGATCGAATACAAACAGTGTAGCTATTCCTTCCGCAAGGCAATTAAACAAGCTAAGCGTCAGTATAGTCACAATTCAACGGCTCAGACACAAGGTATGTGGCAGGGTCTACAGTCAATTACGGATTACAAAAAGAAAACCAGCCCCATCACGGACCAGGATGTCATGCTCCCAGGCAGACTAAATAACTTTTTGGCCCGCTTTGAGGACAATACAGTGCTACTGACATGGCCCGCAACCAAAACCTGCGGACTCTCCTTCACTGCAGCCGAGGTGAGTAAAACATTTAAACGTGTTAACCCTCGCAAGGCTGCAGGCCCAGACGGCATCCCCAGCCGCGTTCTCAGAGCATACGCGGACCAGCTGGCTGGTGTGTTTACGGACATATTCAATCAATACTTATCCCAGTCTGCTGTTCCCACATGCTTCAAGAGGGCCACCATTGTCCCTGTTCCCAAGAAAGCTAAGGTAACTGAGCTAAACGACTACCGCCCTATAGCACTCACTTCCGTCATCATGAAGTGCTTCGAGAGACTAGTCAAGGACCATATCACCTCCACCCTACCTGACACCCTAGACCCCCTCCAATTTGCTTACCGCCCAAATAGGTCCACAGATGATGCAATCTCAACCACACTGCACACTGCCCTAACCCATCTGGACAAGAGGAATACCTATGTGAGAATGCTGTTCATTGACTACAGCTCAGCATTTAACACCATAGTACCCTCCAAACTCGTCATCAAGTTCGAGACCCTGGGTCTCGACCCTGCCCTGTGCAACCGGGTACTGGACTTCCTGACAGGCCGCCCCCAGGTGGTGAGGGTAGGTAACAACATCTGCACCCCGCTGATCCTCAGCACTGGGGCCCCACAAGGGTGCGTTCTGAGCCCTCTCCTGTACTCCCTGTTCACCCACGACTGCGTGGCCACGCACGCCTCCAACTCAGTCATCAAGTTTGCGGACGACACTACAGTGGTAGGCTTGATTACCAACAATGACCAGACTGCCTACAGGGAGGAGGTGAGGGCCCTCGGAGTGTGGTGTCAGGAAAATAACCTCATACTCAACGTCACCAAAACAAAGGAGATGATTGTGGACTTCAGGAAACAGCAGAGAGAGCACCCCCCTATCCACATCGATGGGACAGTAGTGGAGAGGGTAGTAAGTTTTAAGTTCAGAGAGTCTTCAGTAAAGACTTAAAGGTTGAGACCGAGTTTGCGTCTCTGAAATGGGTAGGCAGACCGTTCCATAAAAATGGAGCTCTATAGGAGAAAGCCCTGCCTCCAGCTGTTTGCTTAGAAATTCTAGGGACAATTAGGAGGCCTGCGTCTTGTGACCGTAGCGTACGTATAGGTATGTACGGCAGGACCAAATCAGAGAGATAGGTAGGAGCAAGCCCAT
>NC_034180.2:1234477-1269477 GCF_002021735.2 Oncorhynchus kisutch | reverse complement strand
GGCTTTAAAGATGTGTTTCTGAAGATGGCTGTGGTCTTAGCATGGGCTTTAAAGATGTGTTTCTGAAGATGGCTGTGGTCTTAGCATGGGCTTTAAAGATGTGTTTCTGAAGATGGCTGTGGTCTTAGCATGGGCTTTAAAGATGTGTTTCTGAAGATGGCTGTGGTCTTAGCATGGGCTTTAAAGATGTGTTTCTGAAGATGGCTGTGGTCTTAGCATGGGCTTTAAAGATGTGTTTCTGAAGATGGCTGTGGTCTTAGCATGGGCTTTAAAGATATGTTTCTGAAGCTAGCAGTGGTCTAAGCATGGACAATTTCCCCACAAACATGCATTTAATTTTGACAAACATACCATTTTAAGCTTTTAGCTCAATCACCCGAGTGTTAGTTGATGGGATACAGTTGAAGTCAGAAGTTTACATACACCTTAGCCAAATACATTTAAACTCCGTTTTCCACAATTCCTGACATATAATCCTAGTAAACATTCCCTGTCTTAGGTCACCACTTTATTTTAAGGATGTTAAATGTCAGAATAATAGTAGAGAGAATGATTTATTCAGCTTTTATTTTTTTCATCACATTCCCAGTGGGTCAGAAGTTTCATACTCAATTGGTATTTGGTAGCATTGCCTTTAAATTGTTTGACTTCGGTCAAACTTTAGTCATAGCCTTCCACAAGCTTCCCACAATAAGTTGGGTGAATTTTGGCCCATTCCTCCTGACAGAGCTGGTGTAACTGAGTCAGGTTTGTAGGCCTCCTTGCTTGCACACTCTTTTTCAGTTCTGCCCTTCTGAGGTAAGGGCTTTGTGATGGCCACTCCAATACCTTGACTTTGTTGTCCTTAAGCCATTTTGCAACAACTTTGGAAGTATGCTTGGGGTCATTGTCCATTTGGAAGACTCATTTGTGACCAAGCTTTAACTTTCTGACTTATGTCTTGAGATGTTGCTTCAATATATCAATATTCAATATGCCATCTATTTTGTGAAGCGCCCCAGTCCCTCCTACAGAAAAGCACACCCACAACATGATGCTGCCACCCCTGTGCTTCACGGTTGGGATGGTATTCTTCGGCTTGCAAGCCTCCCCCCTTTTTCCTCCAAACATAACAATGGTCATTATGGCCAAACAGTTCTATTTTTGTTTCATCAGACCAGAGGACATTTCTCCAAAAAGTACAATCTTTGTCCCCATGTGCTGTTGCAAACCGTAGTCTGGCTTTTTTTATGGCGGTTTTGGAGCAGTGGCTTCTTCCTTGCTGAGCGTCGATATAGGACTTGTTTTACTGTGAATATAGATATGTTTGTACCTGTTTCCTCCAGCATCTTCACAAGGTCCTTTGCTGTTGTTCTGGGATTGATTTGCACTTTTCGCACCAAAGTACGCTCATCTCTAGGAGACAGAACGCGTCTCCTTCCTGAGCGGTATGACAGCTGCATGGTCCCATGGTCTTTATACTTTATACTTGCATACTTTTTTTTGTACAGATGAACGTGGTACCTTCAGGCTCTTGGAAATTACTCCCAAGGATGAGCCAGACTTGTAGAGATTTCAATTTTTTTCTGAGGTCTTGGCTGAGATCTTTTGATTTTCCCATGATGTCAAGCAAAGAGGCACTGAGTTTGAAGGTAGGCCTTGAAATTCATCCACAGGTACACCTCCAATTGATTCAAATGATGTCAATTAACCTATCAGAAGCTTCTAAAGCCATTACATAATTTTCTGGAATTTTCCAAGCTGTTTAAAGGCACTTAGTAAACTTCTGACCCACTGGAATTGTGATACAGTGAATTATAAGTGAAATAATCTGTCTGTAGACAATTGTTGGAAAAATTACTTGTGTCATGCACAAAGTAGATGTCCTAACCGACTTGCCAAAACTATAATTGGTTAACAAGAAATTTGTGGAGTGGTTGAAAAACGAATTTTAATGACTCCAACCAAAATGTATGTAAACCTCCGACTTCAACTGCATTTGCATATCTCTCTCAGTGATTGTTGTCTTTCATGGTTGCTGTCACTGACACAGTAACTCATGTCTCCAGTTACTTTGTGATTGGCAGAGTTTTGATTAGCTAGCAGTTTGAAACGAGACCGTTTCTTTTTCATTTTGAAGGAATTCTTATTTAATCGTTTTGAAGGCAAACTGCTCAGTGGGAGTCTGGGAGTAAAGATAGTCTACTCTTTTATTAGCAGCTTGTTTATCACATGGAACGGCCAATAACTCATATTAAATATGAAAGGCTTCATTCTTTTTCTAAATCGGACACAATGTGAATTCATAGACCAACTGTGCTTGTACGTGATGGCAGACTCAATGGAATTATTATAAATTGTATTCCATGTTGCAGCTGCGGCCCTTGATAGGCTTCAGAATTGGGTTTTCATAACCGATACAGATATGAATTGAAAAATGGATAGGTAAGTATGTGGTAAAATAGATACCTGATCGTGTGATCAGAACTCCTGGTCAGTAAACAGCCCGACACTGCAGAAACAGACACCGTACGCTACTGAGAACGAAGGTTAATGCTGTGATGTCATTCACGCTCCGCTGTAGCACTGTAACCGTGGCGATGGGGACAGTAGAGGGGCTGGGAAGGGGGAGCTTAGTCTGATGGCTGACCTGTTATTTGGGATCAAAGGGGAAGGGAGGACAAGCCGTGCTAAGAGGGAGGTAAACGATGGGCTCGCTCAAGCATGACACCCCTCCAGGGTGTGTGTGTGTGTGTGTGTGTGTGTGTGTGTGGGTGTGTGTACAGGAGAAAAAAAACATTGTGCGAACAGTACCAGTTTATGTACAGTATGAAGGTGTTTAGGTGTGAGCAAGTGTGTGTATGTTTTTTAATCACAGTGATTTCAGCTGATATTCAACACAGTCCATTGAGCTCCTTTAAAAGGCTCTATAAAACCAGCGAGATCAGTATACAGTTGATGGTAGTGGAAAAGGTTCCCTCGTTGTGGTTTCAGGGTGACCTTTCTATGACCCAGTATTGGAGCTGTCTATTTTAAAAGCTGCTCTAGTTGACTCATTTGGCCAGCATAGGGGTGTGTTTGTGTGTGTTGTCTGTCTACGATATGTGTACCTGTGAGTGTTGATAAGCTGTGTGTGTGGTTTTCTTTCTGCTGGTATTACTGTCTCCCATGGTAACATGGCACATTAAACCTGTTTAATCCACACCAGGCCTGAGCTCAGATCAGTTAACAGACTCAAGCCCGCTGTCCTTGAGCTCAGTGTGGATGTATGTTGTTGTTGCCAAACATGTGTGTGTTGGGGTGTTTGTGTCTCTCTCTAGGTTTCTTGCCTGCTTGTCTGTGACTCAGAGTGTGTCTGTGCAGTGCAGCTTTGTCTGTTGGGTGTGTCTGTGCAGCTCTGTCTGCCTGTGATGTTGGGTGTGTCTGTGCAGCTCTGTCTGCCTGTGATGTTGGGTGTGTCTGTGCAGCTCTGTTTGTTGGGTGTGTCTGTGTAGCTCTGTCTGCCTGTGATGTTGGGTGTGTCTGTGTAGCTCTGTCTGCCTGTGATGTTGGGTGTGTCTGTGTAGCTCTGTCTGCCTGTGATGTTGGGTGTGTCTGTGTAGCTCTGTCTGTTGGGTGTGTCTGTGTAGCTCTGTCTGCCTGTGATGTTGGGTGTGTCTGTGTAGCTCTGTCTGCCTGTGATGTTGGGTGTGTCTGTGCAGCTCTGTCTGTTGGGTGTGTCTGTGCAGCTCTGTCTGCCTGTGGTGTTGGGTGTGTCTGTGCAGCTGTCTGTTGAGTGTGTCTGTGCAGCTCTGTCTGTTGGGTGTGTCTCTGCAGCTCTGTCTGCCTGTGATGTTGGGTGTGTCTGTACAGCTCTGTTTGTTGGGTGTGTCTCTGCAGCTCTGTCTGCCTGTGATGTTGGGTGTGTCTGTGCAGCTCTGTCTGTTGGGTGTGTCTGTGCAGCTCTGTCTGTTGGGTGTGTCTGTGCAGCTCTGTTTGTTGGGTGTGTCTGTGTAGCTCTGTTTGTTGGGTGTGTCTGTGTAGCTCTGTTTGTTGGGTGTGTCTGTGCAGCTCTGTCTGCCTGTGATGTTGGGTGTGTCTGTGCAGCTCTGTCTGTTGGGTGTGTCTGTGCAGCTCTGGCTGTTGGGTGTATCTGTGCAGCTCTGTTTGTTGGGTGTGTCTAGGCAGCTCTGTCTGCCTGTGATGTTGAGTGTGTCTGTGCAGCTCTGTCTGTTGGGTGTGTCTGTGCAGCTCTGTCTGTTGGGTGTGTCTGTGCAGCTCTGTCTGTTGGGTGTGTCTGTGCAGCTCTGGCTGTTGGGTGTATCTGTGCAGCTCTGTTTGTTGGGTGTGTCTGTGTAGCTCTGTCTGCCTGTGGTGTTGGGTGTGTCTGTGCAGCTCTGTCTGCCTGTGATGTTGGGTGTGTCTGTGCAGCTCTGTCTGCCTGTGATGTTGGGTGTGTCTGTGCAGCTCTGTCTGCCTGTGATGTTGGGTGTGTCTGTGCAGCTCTGTCTGCCTGTGATGTTGGGTGTGTCTGTGCAGCTCTGTCTGCCTGTGATGTTGGGTGTGTCTGTGCAGCTCTGTCTGCCTGTGATGTTGGGTGTGTCTGTGCAGCTCTGTCTGCCTGTGATGTTGGGTGTGTCTGTGCAGCTCTGTCTGCCTGTGATGTTGGGTGTGTCTGTGTAGCTCTGTCTGCCTGTGATGTTGGGTGTGTCTGTGTAGCTCTGTCTGTTGGGTGTGTCTGTGCAGCTCTGTCTGCCTGTGGTGTTGGGTGTGTCTGTGTAGCTCTGTCTGCCTGTGATGTTGGGTGTGTCTGTGTAGCTCTGTCTGCCTGTGGTGTTGGGTGTGTCTGTGTAGCTCTGTCTGCCTGTGATGTTGGGTGTGTCTGTGCAGCTCTGTCTGTTGGGTGTGTCTGTGCAGCTCTGTCTGCCTGTGATGTTGGGTGTGTCTGTGTAGCTCTGTCTGCCTGTGATGTTGGGTGTGTCTGTGTAGCTCTGTCTGCCTGTGATGTTGGGTGTGTCTGTGTAGCTCTGTCTGTTGGGTGTGTCTGTGCAGCTCTGTCTGCCTGTGATGTTGGGTGTGTCTGTGTAGCTCTGTCTGTTGGGTGTGTCTGTGTAGCTCTGTCTGCCTGTGATGTTGGGTGTGTCTGTGTAGCTCTGTCTGCCTGTGATGTTGGGTGTGTCTGTGTAGCTCTGTCTGTTGGGTGTGTCTGTGTAGCTCTGTCTGCCTGTGATGTTGGGTGTGTCTGTGCAGCTCTGTCTGTTGGGTGTGTCTGTGCAGCTCTGTCTGCCTGTGATGCTGGGTGTGTCTGTGTAGCTCTGTCTGGCTGTGATGTTGGGTGTGTCTGTGTATCTTTGTCTGCCTGTGATGTTGGGTGTGTCTGTGTAGCTCTGTCTGTTGGGTGTGTCTGTGCAGCTCTGTCTGCCTGTGATGTTGGGTGTGTCTGTGTAGCTCTGTCTGTTGGGTGTGTCTGTGTAGCTCTGTCTGCCTGTGATGTTGGGTGTGTCTGTGTAGCTGTCTGCCTGTGATGTTGGGTGTGTCTGTGTAGCTCTGTCTGCCTGTGATGTTGGGTGTGTCTGTGTAGCTCTGTCTGTTGGGTGTGTCTGTGTAGCTCTGTCTGCCTGTGATGTTGGGTGTGTCTGTGTAGCTCTGTCTGCCTGTGATGTTGGGTGTGTCTGTGTAGCTCTGTCTGCCTGTGATGTTGGGTGTGTCTGTGTAGCTCTGTCTGTTGGGTGTGTCTGTGTAGCTCTGTCTGCCTGTGATGTTGGGTGTGTCTGTGCAGCTCTGTCTGCCTGTGATGTTGGGTGTGTCTGTGCAGCTCTGTCTGCCTGTGATGTTGGGTGTGTCTGTGCATCTCTGTCTGCCTGTGATGTTGGGTGTGTCTGTGTAGCTCTGTCTGCCTGTGATGTTGGGTGTGTCTGTGTAGCTCTGTCTGCCTGTGATGTTGGGTGTGTCTGTGTAGCTCTGTCTGTTGGGTGTGTCTGTGTAGCTCTGTCTGCCTGTGATGTTGGGTGTGTCTGTGTAGCTCTGTCTGCCTGTGATGTTGGGTGTGTCTGTGTAGCTCTGTCTGTTGGGTGTGTCTGTGTAGCTCTGTCTGCCTGTGATGTTGGGTGTGTCTGTGCAGCTCTGTCTGCCTGTGATGTTGGGTGTGTCTGTGCAGCTCTGTCTGCCTGTGATGTTGGGTGTGTCTGTGCATCTCTGTCTGCCTGTGATGTTGGGTGTGTCTGTGCAGCTCTGTCTGCCTGTGATGTTGGGTGTGTCTGTGCAGCTCTGTCTGCCTGTGATGTTGGGTGTGTCTGTGTAGCTCTGTCTGCCTGTGATGTTGGGTGTGTCTGTGTAGCTCTGTCTGTTGGGTGTGTCTGTGAAGCTCTGTCTGTTGGGTGTGTCTGTGTAGCTCTGTCTGCCTGTGGTGTTGGGTGTGTCTGTGTAGCTCTGTCTGCCTGTGATGTTGGGTGTGTCTGTGTAGCTCTGTCTGCCTGTGGTGTTGGGTGTGTCTGTGTAGCTCTGTCTGCCTGTGATGTTGGGTGTGTCTGTGCAGCTCTGTCTGTTGGGTGTGTCTGTGCAGCTCTGTCTGCCTGTGATGTTGGGTGTGTCTGTGTAGCTCTGTCTGCCTGTGATGTTGGGTGTGTCTGTGTAGCTCTGTCTGCCTGTGATGTTGGGTGTGTCTGTGTAGCTCTGTCTGTTGGGTGTGTCTGTGCATCTCTGTCTGCCTGTGATGTTGGGTGTGTCTGTGTAGCTCTGTCTGTTGGGTGTGTCTGTGTAGCTCTGTCTGCCTGTGATGTTGGGTGTGTCTGTGTAGCTCTGTCTGCCTGTGATGTTGGGTGTGTCTGTGTAGCTCTGTCTGCCTGTGATGTTGGGTGTGTCTGTGTAGCTCTGTCTGTTGGGTGTGTCTGTGCAGCTCTGTCTGCCTGTGATGTTGGGTGTGTCTGTGTAGCTCTGTCTGTTGGGTGTGTCTGTGTAGCTCTGTCTGCCTGTGATGTTGGGTGTGTCTGTGTAGCTCTGTCTGCCTGTGATGTTGGGTGTGTCTGTGTATCTCTGTCTGCCTGTGATGTTGGGTGTGTCTGTGTAGCTCTGTCTGTTGGGTGTGTCTGTGCAGCTCTGTCTGCCTGTGATGTTGGGTGTGTCTGTGTAGCTCTGTCTGTTGGGTGTGTCTGTGTAGCTCTGTCTGCCTGTGATGTTGGGTGTGTCTGTGTAGCTCTGTCTGCCTGTGATGTTGGGTGTGTCTGTGTAGCTCTGTCTGCCTGTGATGTTGGGCGTGTCTGTGTAGCTCTGTCTGTTGGGTGTGTCTGTGTAGCTCTGTCTGCCTGTGATGTTGGGATGTGTCTGTGCAGCTCTGTCTGCCTGTGATGTTGGGTGTGTCTGTGCAGCTCTGTCTGCCTGTGATGTTGGGTGTGTCTGTGCAGCTCTGTCTGCCTGTGATGTTGGGTGTGTCTGTGCAGCTCTGTCTGCCTGTGATGTTGGGTGTGTCTGTGCAGCTCTGTCTGCCTGTGATGTTGGGTGTGTCTGTGCAGCTCTGTCTGCCTGTGATGTTGGGTGTGTCTGTGCAGCTCTGTCTGCCTGTGATGTTGGGTGTGTCTGTGTAGCTCTGTCTGCCTGTGATGTTGGGTGTGTCTGTGTAGCTCTGTCTGTTGGGTGTGTCTGTGAAGCTCTGTCTGTTGGGTGTGTCTGTGTAGCTCTGTCTGCCTGTGGTGTTGGGTGTGTCTGTGTAGCTCTGTCTGCCTGTGATGTTGGGTGTGTCTGTGTAGCTCTGTCTGCCTGTGGTGTTGGGTGTGTCTGTGTAGCTCTGTCTGCCTGTGATGTTGGGTGTGTCTGTGCAGCTCTGTCTGTTGGGTGTGTCTGTGCAGCTCTGTCTGCCTGTGATGTTGGGTGTGTCTGTGTAGCTCTGTCTGCCTGTGATGTTGGGTGTGTCTGTGTAGCTCTGTCTGCCTGTGATGTTGGGTGTGTCTGTGTAGCTCTGTCTGTTGGGTGTGTCTGTGCAGCTCTGTCTGCCTGTGATGTTGGGTGTGTCTGTGTAGCTCTGTCTGTTGGGTGTGTCTGTGTAGCTCTGTCTGCCTGTGATGTTGGGTGTGTCTGTGTAGCTCTGTCTGCCTGTGATGTTGGGTGTGTCTGTGTAGCTCTGTCTGCCTGTGATGTTGGGTGTGTCTGTGCAGCTCTGTCTGTTGGGTGTGTCTGTGCAGCTCTGTCTGCCTGTGATGTTGGGTGTGTCTGTGCAGCTCTGTCTGTTGGGTGTGTCTCTGCAGCTCTGTCTGCCTGTGATGTTGGGTGTGTCTGTACAGCTCTGTTTGTTGGGTGTGTCTCTGCAGCTCTGTCTGCCTGTGATGTTGGGTGTGTCTGTGCAGCTCTGTCTGTTGGGTGTGTCTGTGCAGCTCTGTCTGTTGGGTGTGTCTGTGCAGCTCTGTTTGTTGGGTGTGTCTGTGTAGCTCTGTTTGTTGGGTGTGTCTGTGTAGCTCTGTTTGTTGGGTGTGTCTGTGCAGCTCTGTCTGCCTGTGATGTTGGGTGTGTCTGTGCAGCTCTGTCTGTTGGGTGTGTCTGTGCAGCTCTGGCTGTTGGGTGTATCTGTGCAGCTCTGTTTGTTGGGTGTGTCTAGGCAGCTCTGTCTGCCTGTGATGTTGAGTGTGTCTGTGCAGCTCTGTCTGTTGGGTGTGTCTGTGCAGCTCTGTCTGCCTGTGATGTTGGGTGTGTCTGTGCAGCTCTGTCTGTTGGGTGTGTCTGTGCAGCTCTGGCTGTTGGGTGTATCTGTGCAGCTCTGTTTGTTGGGTGTGTCTGTGCAGCTCTGTCTGCCTGTGATGTTGGGTGTGTCTGTGCAGCTCTGTCTGCCTGTGATGTTGGGTGTGTCTGTGCAGCTCTGTCTGCCTGTGATGTTGGGTGTGTCTGTGTAGCTCTGTCTGCCTGTGATGTTGGGTGTGTCTGTGTAGCTCTGTCTGTTGGGTGTGTCTGTGAAGCTCTGTCTGTTGGGTGTGTCTGTGTAGCTCTGTCTGCCTGTGGTGTTGGGTGTGTCTGTGTAGCTCTGTCTGCCTGTGATGTTGGGTGTGTCTGTGTAGCTCTGTCTGCCTGTGGTGTTGGGTGTGTCTGTGTAGCTCTGTCTGCCTGTGATGTTGGGTGTGTCTGTGCAGCTCTGTCTGTTGGGTGTGTCTGTGCAGCTCTGTCTGCCTGTGATGTTGGGTGTGTCTGTGTAGCTCTGTCTGCCTGTGATGTTGGGTGTGTCTGTGTAGCTCTGTCTGCCTGTGATGTTGGGTGTGTCTGTGTAGCTCTGTCTGTTGGGTGTGTCTGTGCAGCTCTGTCTGCCTGTGATGTTGGGTGTGTCTGTGTAGCTCTGTCTGTTGGGTGTGTCTGTGTAGCTCTGTCTGCCTGTGATGTTGGGTGTGTCTGTGTAGCTCTGTCTGCCTGTGATGTTGGGTGTGTCTGTGTAGCTCTGTCTGCCTGTGATGTTGGGTGTGTCTGTGTAGCTCTGTCTGTTGGGTGTGTCTGTGCAGCTCTGTCTGCCTGTGATGTTGGGTGTGTCTGTGTAGCTCTGTCTGTTGGGTGTGTCTGTGTAGCTCTGTCTGCCTGTGATGTTGGGTGTGTCTGTGTAGCTCTGTCTGCCTGTGATGTTGGGGTGTGTCTGTGTAGCTCTGTCTGCCTGTGATGTTGGGTGTGTCTGTGTAGCTCTGTCTGTTGGGTGTGTCTGTGTAGCTCTGTCTGCCTGTGATGTTGGGTGTGTCTGTGTAGCTCTGTCTGCCTGTGATGTTGGGTGTGTCTGTGTAGCTCTGTCTGCCTGTGATGTTGGGTGTGTCTGTGTAGCTCTGTCTGGTGGGTGTGTCTGTGCAGCTCTGTCTGCCTGTGATGTTGGGTGTGTCTGTGCAGCTCTGTTTGTTGGGTGTGTCTGTGCAGCTCTGTCTGTTGGGTGTGTCTGTGCAGCTCTGTCTGCCTGTGGTGTTGGGTGTGTCAGTACAGCTGTCTGTTGGGTGTGTCTGTGCAGCTCTGTCTGCCTGTGATGTTGGGTGTGTCTGTGCAGCTCTGTCTGTTGGGTGTGTCTGTGCAGCTCTGTCTGCCTGTGATGTTGGGTGTGGTCCTGTGCAGCTCTGTCTGTTGGGTGTGTCTCTGCAGCTCTGTCTGCCTGTGATGTTGGGTGTGTCTGTACAGCTCTGTTTGTTGGGTGTGTCTCTGCAGCTCTGTCTGCCTGTGATGTTGGGTGTGTCTGTGCAGCTCTGTCTGTTGGGTGTGTCTGTGCAGCTCTGTCTGTTGGGTGTGTCTGTGCAGCTCTGTTTGTTGGGTGTGTCTGTGTAGCTCTGTTTGTTGGGTGTGTCTGTGTAGCTCTGTTTGTTGGGTGTGTCTGTGCAGCTCTGTCTGCCTGTGATGTTGGGTGTGTCTGTGCAGCTCTGTCTGTTGGGTGTGTCTGTGCAGCTCTGGCTGTTGGGTGTATCTGTGCAGCTCTGTTTGTTGGGTGTGTCTAGGCAGCTCTGTCTGCCTGTGATGTTGAGTGTGTCTGTGCAGCTCTGTCTGTTGGGTGTGTCTGTGCAGCTCTGTCTGTTGGGTGTGTCTGTGCAGCTCTGTCTGTTGGGTGTGTCTGTGCAGCTCTGGCTGTTGGGTGTATCTGTGCAGCTCTGTTTGTTGGGTGTGTCTAGGCAGCTCTGTCTGCCTGTGATGTTGAGTGTGTCTGTGCAGCTCTGTCTGCCTGTGATGTTGGGTGTGTCTGTGCAGCTCTGTCTGCCTGTGATGTTGGGTGTGTCTGTGCAGCTCTGTCTGCCTGTGATGTTGGGTGTGTCTGTGCAGCTCTGTCTGCCTGTGATGTTGGGTGTGTCTGTGCAGCTCTGTCTGCCTGTGATGTTGGGTGTGTCTGTGCAGCTCTGTCTGCCTGTGATGTTGGGTGTGTCTGTGCAGCTCTGTCTGCCTGTGATGTTGGGTGTGTCTGTGCAGCTCTGTCTGCCTGTGATGTTGGGTGTGTCTGTGTAGCTCTGTCTGCCTGTGATGTTGGGTGTGTCTGTGTAGCTCTGTCTGTTGGGTGTGTCTGTGCAGCTCTGTCTGTTGGGTGTGTCTGTGTAGCTCTGTCTGCCTGTGGTGTTGGGTGTGTCTGTGTAGCTCTGTCTGCCTGTGATGTTGTGTGTGTCTGTGTAGCTCTGTCTGCCTGTGGTGTTGGGTGTGTCTGTGTAGCTCTGTCTACCTGTGATGTTGGGTGTGTCTGTGCAGCTCTGTCTGTTGGGTGTGTCTGTGCAGCTCTGTCTGCCTGTGATGTTGGGTGTGTCTGTGTAGCTCTGTCTGCCTGTGATGTTGGGGTGTGTCTGTGTAGCTCTGTCTGCCTGTGATGTTGGGTGTGTCTGTGTAGCTCTGTCTGTTGGGTGTGTCTGTGCAGCTCTGTCTGCCTGTGATGTTGGGTGTGTCTGTGTAGCTCTGTCTGTTGGGTGTGTCTGTGTAGCTCTGTCTGCCTGTGATGTTGGGTGTGTCTGTGTAGCTCTGTCTGCCTGTGATGTTGGGTGTGTCTGTGTAGCTCTGTCTGCCTGTGATGTTGGGTGTGTCTGTGTAGCTCTGTCTGTTGGGTGTGTCTGTGTAGCTCTGTCTGCCTGTGATGTTGGGTGTGTCTGTGCAGCTCTGTCTGTTGGGTTTGTCTGTGCAGCTCTGTCTGCCTGTGATGTTGGGTGTGTCTGTGTAGCTCTGTCTGCCTGTGATGTTGGGTGTGTCTGTGTAGCTCTGTCTTGCCTGTGATGTTGGGTGTGTCTGTGTAGCTCTGTCTGTTGGGTGTGTCCTGTGCAGCTCTGTCTGCCTGTGATGTTGGGGTGTGTCTGTGTAGCTCTGTCTGTTGGGTGTGTCTGTGTAGCTCTGTCTGCCTGTGATGTTGGGTGTGTCTGTGTAGCTCGGTCTGCCTGTGATGTTGGGTGTGTCTGTGTAGCTCTGTCTGCCTGTGATGTTGGGTGTGTCTGTGTAGCTCTGTCTGTTGGGTGTGTCTGTGTAGCTCTGTCTGCCTGTGATGTTGGGTGTGTCTGTGTAGCTCTGTCTGCCTGTGATGTTGGGTGTGGTCTGTGTAGCTCTGTCTGCCTGTGATGTTGGGGTGTGTCCTGTGTAGCTCTGTCTGTTGGGTGTGTCTGTGTAGCTCTGTCTGCCTGTGATGTTGGGTGTGTCTGTGTAGCTCTGTCTGCCTGTGATGTTGGGTGTGCCTGTGTAGCTCTGTCCTGCCTGTGATGTTGGGTGTGTCTGTGTAGCTCTGTCTGTTGGGTGTGTTTGTGTAGCTCTGTCTGCCTGTGATGTTGGGTGTGTCTGTGTAGCTCTGTCTGCCTGTGATGTTGGGTGTGTCTGTGGTATGCTCTGTCTGCCTGTGATGTTGGGTGTGTCTGTGTAGCTCTGTCTGTTGGGTGTGTCTGTGTAGCTCTGTCTGCCTGTGATGTTGGGTGTGTCTGTGCAGCTCTGTCTGCCTGTGATGTTGGGTGTGTCTGTGCAGCTCTGTCTGCCTGTGATGTTTGGGTGTGTCTGTGCAGCTCTGTCTGCCTGTGATGTTGGGTGTGTCTGTGCAGCTCTGTCTGCCTGTGATGTTGGGTGTGTCTGTGCAGCTCTGTCTGCCTGTGATGTTGGGTGTGTCTGTGCAGCTCTGTCTGCCTGTGATGTTGGGTGTGTCTGTGCAGCTCTGTCTGCCTGTGATGTTGGGTGTGTCTGTGCAGCTCTGTCTGCCTGTGATGTTGGGTGTGTCTGTGTAGCTCTGTCTGCCTGTGATGTTGGGTGTGTCTGTGTAGCTCTGTCTGTTGGGTGTGTCTGTGCAGCTCTGTCTGTTGGGTGTGTCTGTGTAGCTCTGTCTGCCTGTGGTGTTGGGTGTGTCTGTGTAGCTCTGTCTGCCTGTGATGTTGGGTGTGTCTGTGTAGCTCTGTCTGCCTGTGGTGTTGGGTGTGTCTGTGTAGCTCTGTCTGCCTGTGATGTTGGGTGTGTCTGTGCAGCTCTGTCTGTTGGGTGTGTCTGTGCAGCTCTGTCTGCCTGTGATGTTGGGTGTGTCTGTGTAGCTCTGTCTGCCTGTGATGTTGGGTGTGTCTGTGTAGCTCTGTCTGCCTGTGATGTTGGGTGGTGTCTGTGTAGCTCTGTCTGTTGGGTGTGTCTGTGCAGCTCTGTCTGCCTGTGATGTTGGGTGTGTCTGTGTAGCTCTGTCTGTTGGGTGTGTCTGTGTAGCTCTTTCTGCCTGTGATGTTGGGTGTGTCTGTGTAGCTCTGTCTGCCTGTGATGTTGGGTGTGTCTGTGTAGCTCTGTCTGCCTGTGATGTTGGGTGTGTCTGTGTAGCTCTGTCTGTTGGGTGTGTCTGTGTAGCTCTGTCTGTTGGGTGTGTCTGTGTAGCTCTGTCTGCCTGTGATGTTGGGTGTGTCTGTGTAGCTCTGTCTGTTGGGTGTGTCTGTGTAGCTCTGTCTGCCTGTGATGTTGGGTGTGTCTGTGTAGCTCTGTCTGCCTGTGATGTTGGGTGTGTCTGTGTAGCTCTGTCTGTTGGGTGTGTCTGTGTAGCTCTGTCTGCCTGTGATGTTGGGTGTGTCTGTGTAGCTCTGTCTGTTGGGTGTGTCTGTGTAGCTCTGTCTGCCTGTGGTGTTGGGTGTGTCTGTGTAGCTCTGTCTGTTGGGTGTGTCTTTGTAGCTCTGTCTGCCTGTGATGTTGGGTATGTCTGTGTAGCTCTGTCTGTTGGGTGTGTCTGTGTAGCTCTGTCTGCCTGTGATGTTGGGTGTGTCTGTGTAGCTCTGTCTGCCTGTGATGTTGGGTGTGTCTGTGTAGCTCTGTCTGCCTGTGATGTTGGGTGTGTCTGTGTAGCTCTGTCTGCCTGTGATGTTGGGTGTGTCTGTGTAGCTCTGTCTGTTGGGTGTGTCTGTGTAGCTCTGTCTGCCTGTGATGTTGGGTGTGTCTGTGTAGCTCTGTCTGCCTGTGATGTTGGGTGTGTCTGTGTAGCTCTGTCTGCCTGTGATGTTGGGTGTGTCTGTGTAGCTCTGTCTGTTGGGTGTGTCTGTGTAGCTCTGTCTGCCTGTGATGTTGGGTGTGTCTGTGTAGCTCTGTCTGTTGGGTGGTGTCTGTGTAGCTCTGTCTGCCTGTGATGTTGGGTGTGTCTGTGTAGCTCTGTCTGTTGGGTGTGTCTTTGTAGCTCTGTCTGCCTGTGATGTTGGGTATGTCTGTGTAGCTCTGTCTGTTGGGTGTGTCTGTGTAGCTCTGTCTGCCTGTGATGTTGGGTGTGTCTGTGTAGCTCTGTCTGCCTGTGATGTTGGGTGTGTCTGTGTAGCTCTGTCTGCCTGTGATGTTGGGTGTGTCTGTGTAGCTCTGTCTGTTGGGTGTGTCTGTGTAGCTCTGTCTGCCTGTGATGTTGGGTGTGTCTGTGTAGCTCTGTCTGCCTGTGATGTTGGGTGTGTCTGTGTAGCTCTGTCTGCCTGTGATGTTGGGTGTGTCTGTGTAGCTCTGTCTGTTGGGTGTGTCTGTGTAGCTCTGTCTGCCTGTGATGTTGGGTGTGTCTGTGTAGGCTCTGTCTGCCTGTGATGTTGGGTGTGTCTGTGTAGCTCTGTCTGCCTGTGATGTTGGGTGTGTCTGTGTAGCTCTGTCTGTTGGGTGTGTCTGTGTAGCTCTGTCTGCCTGTGATGTTGGGTGTGTCTGTGTAGCTCTGTCTGTTGGGTGTGTCTGTGTAGCTCTGTCTGCCTGTGATGTTGGGTGTGTCTGTGTAGCTCTGTCTGCCTGTGATGTTGGGTGTGTCTGTGTAGCTCTGTCTGTTGGGTGTGTCTGTGTAGCTCTGTCTGCCTGTGATGTTGGGTGTGTCTGTGTATCTCTGTCTGCCTGTGATGTTGGGTGTGTCTGTGTAGCTCTGTCTGTTGGGTGTGTCTGTGTAGCTCTGTCTGCCTGTGATGTTGGGTGTGTCTGTGTAGCTCTGTCTGTTGGGTGTGTCTGTGTAGCTCTGTCTGCCTGTGATGCGCTTGTGAAATTGTTTTTTTTTGTATTTCTGGGTGAGTCTTGCATTAGTCATAAGTGATGTCAACAGAAGCTTTGTGTCATTCGTATGGATGTTGTTTCAGAACGTGAATGTGAGAGCTTATGCCTATGTATCACCCTTGGCTATACCCCTTGCTGTGTTACCAGGGTCTCATGTTAATTCCATCAGCCACAATACATGATTTCCCCTTCACCTCTCTGAGTCATGAGCTGTGAATGAGAGGTGTGACTTGAGCCTCTCACTCTCTCGCTCTCTCTCTCGCTCTCTCTCAACGTCTTCGGCGCCCGGGGGAACAGTGGGGTTAACTGCCTAGCTCATGGGCAGGCGACAGATTTTACCTTATCTGAAAAATATGTTTACATTGCCAAAGCAAGGCTATGCTCACTGAGTCTGTACATAGTCAAAGCTTTCCTTAAGTTTGGGTCAGTCACAGTGGTCAGGTATTCTGCCACTGTGTACTTTCTGTTTAGGGCCAAATAGCATTCTAGTTCTTTCCAATGTGTCAAGTAATTATCTTTTTGTTTTCTTGTGATTTGGTTGGGTCTAACTGTGCTGCTGTCCTGGGGCTTAGTGGGGTGTGTTTGTGAGCATAGCCCCAGGACAGCTTGCTTAGGGGACTCTTCTCCAGGTTCATCTCTCTGTATGTGATGGCTTTGTTATGGAAGGTTTGGGCATTTCTTCCTTTTAGGTGGTTGAAGAATTTAACAGCTCTTTTCTAGATTTTGATAATTAGTGGGTATCGGCCTAATTCTGCTCTGCATGCATTATTTGGTATTTTACGTTGTACACAGAGGATATTTTTTCAGAATTCTGCATGCTGTTTCTCAATTTGGTGTTTGTCCCATTTTGTAAGTTTGTGGTTGGTGAGCGGACCCCAGACCTCACAACCATGAAAGTATTTTTTGCCAGATTTTAATTGGTATCAAATTTTATGTTCCTTTTGATGGCATAGAAGGCCCTTCTTGCCTTGTCTCCCACAAAGCTGTGAACGATCTGAAAGTTGTGGAGTTGATGTTTAGGCCGAGGAATGTATCGTTTTTTGTTGTGCCCTAGTGCAAAGGTGTCCAGGTGGAATTTGTATTCATTGTCCTGGGAACTGTACCTTTTTTTGGAACACCCTTGTTTATGTCATACTGAGATTTACTGTCAGGGCCCAGGTCTGTCAGGGCCCAGGTCTGTCAGGGCCCAGGTCTGTCAGGGCCCAGGTCTGTCAGGGCCCAGGTCTGACAGAATCTGTGCAGAAGATCTAGGTGCTGCTGTTGGCCCTTCTTGGTTGGGGACAGAAGCACCAGATCATCAGCAAACAGTAGACATTTGACTTCAGATTCTAGTAGGATGAGGCTGGGTGCTGCAGACTGTTCTAGTGCCCTCGCCAATTGATATATATGTTGAAGAGGGTGGGGCTTAAGCTGCATCCCTGTCTCATCCTCTGGCCCTGTGGGAAGAAATGTGTGTTTTTTGCCAATTTTAATTGCACACTTGTTGTTTGTGTACATGGATTTTATAATGTCGTATGTATTTCCTCCAACACCACCTTTTATGCATTTGTGTAGCAGACCCTCATGCCAAATTGAGTCAAAAGCTTTTTTTAAATCAACAAAGCATGAGAAGACTTTGCCTTTGTTTTGGTTTGTTTGTTTGTCAATTAGGCTGTGCAGGGTGAATACGTGGTCTGTCGTATGGTAATTTGGTAAAAAGCCAATTTGACATTTGCTCAGTACATTGTTTTCGCTGAGGAAATGTACAACTCTGCTGTTAATGATAATGCAGAGGATTTTCCCAAGGTTGCTGTTGACGCATATCCCATGGGAGTTATTTTGTGGATTGGGGTGATCAGCCCCTGGTTCCAAATATTGGGGAAGATGCCAGAGCTGAGGATGATGTTAAAGAGTTTAAGTATAGCCAATTGGAATTTGTGGTCTGTGTATTTGATCATTTCATTTAGGATACCATCAACACCACAGGCCTTTTTGGGTTGGAGGGTTTGTATTTTGTCCTGTAGTTCATTCAATGTAATTGGAGAACCCAGTGGGTTCTGGAAGTCTTTAATAGTTGATTCTAGGATTTGTATTTGATCATGTACAGTATATGTTTTTGCTGTTTGTTCTTTGTTAAAGAGCCCAAAAGTGGTTTATCCATACATCTCCATTTTGGATAGATAACTCTTTGTGTTGTTGTTGTTTGTTTAGTTTACTCAGAAGTGGTTAGATTCTATGGATTCTTAAATTACATTGAGCTTATTTCTGACTAGCTGTATTTCTGAATTAGTGATTCACCATAGTGAAGTTGTAGGCTCAGGTTTTCTGGGTCTCTGTTTTTGGTTGGATAGGTTTGCATTCTTCATCAAACCACTTGTCACTGTTGTTAATTTTATTAGGTTGTCTGCTTGAAATTTTAGATTTCATAGGGAAGCTGAGGTCAAATATAATTTTTAGGTTTTCTACTATGAGGTTTACACCTTCACTATTACAGTGAAACATTTTGTCCAGAAAATTGTCGAAGGGATTGAATTTGTTTTTTGGTAGATTTCCACACTACTCTCCTTCCATCTATAGCATTTCTTAATATTATTCAAATCAAATCAAATGTATTTATATAGCCCTTCGTACATCAGCTGATATCTCAAAGTGCTGTACAGAAACACAGCCTAAAACCCCAAACAGCAAGCAATGCAGGTGTAGAAGCACGGTGGCTAGGAAAAACTCCCTAGAAAGGTCAAAACCTAGGAAGAAACCTAGAGAGGAACCAGGCTATGTGGGGTGGCCAGTCCTCTTCTGGCTGTGCCGGGTGGAGATTATAACAGAACATGGCCAAGATGTTCAAATGTTCATAAATGACCAGCATGGTCAAATAATAATAATCACAGGCAGAACAGTTGAAACTGGAGCAGCAGCACGGCCAGGTGGACTGGGGACAGCAAGGAGTCATCATGCCCGGTAGTCCTGAGGCATGGTGCTAGGGCTCAGGTCCTCCGAGAGAGAGAGAGAGAAAGAGAGAATTAGAGAGAGCATACTTAAATTCACACAGGACACCGGATAGGACAGTAGAAGTACTCCAGATATAACAAACTGACCCTAGCCCTCCGACACATAAACTACTGCAGCATAAATACTGGAGGCTGAGACAGGAGGGGTCAGGAGACACTGTGACCCCATCCGATGACACCCTCGGACAGGGCCAAACAGGAAGGATATAACCCCACCCACTTTGCCAAAGCACAGCCCCCACACCACTAGAGGGATATCTTCAACCACCAACTTACCGTCCTGAGACAAGGCCGAGTATAGCCCACAAAGATCTCCGCCACGGCACAACCCAAGGGGGGCGCCAACCCAGACAGGAAGATCACATCAGTGACTCAACCCACTCAAGTGACGCACCCCTCCTAGGGACGGTATGAAAGAGCCCTAGTAAGCCAGTTCAGCTCCTTTGGCTTTGATGCCTCATGATTGAGCATAGCTCTGTTCAAGTAGAGTGTGATTTTGCTGTGATCTGATATGGGTGTCAGTGGACTGACTGTGAACGCTCTCTTTCCCCTCTCTCTCTCTCTCTCTCTCTCTCTCTCTCTCTCTCTCTCTCTCTCTCTCTCTCTCTTCCTCTTCCTCTCTCTCTCTCTCTCTTTCCCCTCCCTCTCTCTCTCTTTCCCCTCCCTCTCTCTCTCTTCCCCTCCCTCTCTCTCTCTCTCTCTCTTTCCCCTCTCTCTCTCTCCTCTCTCTCTCTCTCTCTCTCTCTTTCTCTCTCATTTCCCCTCTCTCTCTCTCTTTCCCCTCTCTCTCTCTCTCTCTCTCTCTCTCTCTTTCCCCTCTCTCTTTCTCTCTCCTTTCCCCTCTCTCACTCTGGTTCCCCTCTCTCTCTCTCTCTCTCTCTTCTTTCCTTTGCCCTCTCTCTATCTCGCCCTCTCTCGCTCTAGTTCCCCCCTCTCTCTCTCTCTTTCCCCTCGCCCTCTCTCGCTCTAGTTCCCCTCTCTCTCTCTCTCTCGTTTCTCTCTCTCTCGTGTCCCACCCCTCTCTCTCTCTCTCTCTCTCTCTCTCGTTCTCCTCTCTCTCTCATTCCCCTCTCTCTCTCTCTTCCTCATTTCTCTCTCTCTCTCGTTCCCCCCCCCTCTCTCTCTATCTCTCTCGTTCCCCTCTCTCTCATTCCCCTCTCTCTCTCTCTCTCTCTCTCTCATTCCCTCTCTCTCTCTCGTTCCCCTCTCTCTCGTTCCCCTCTCGTTCCCCTCTCTCTCTCTTTCTTTCTCCTCTCTCTCTCATTCCCCTCTCTCCTCTCTCTCTTTCCTCTCTCTCTCACTATGACTGTTTTGCTTTCTTCCTCTCTTCCACACCGTCAGACTCTTAGAATCTCTCTCTCCTTTCTTGCATGCTCTCATTTTCTCTCCACTTGCCTCTCTCTCCCTCTCTCTCTCTTCCTCCTCCCCCTCTCCCTCCCTCCTTCCTTCTCACTGGTCTCTCCAGCCGCCAAGCAGCAGCCCACAGCAGCAGCGGTTGCGGCAGTCGCTCTCTTTCCTTTCAGTCTGTCCTCAGACAGTTTTCGCTGCCGCCGTGTGTGTGTGAGTGTGAGTGAGTGTGTGTGTGCTGCTCATGAGTGAGTGTGTGTGTGTACCTGCTGGTATGCACCAGAGGGGAGCGGGGAAAGGGGCGCGGATATAACGTTACGCGGACTACACGAGACTACGGAGGATATGAAGGGAGAATACTCCGGAGAACAGTGAGTAGAAGGACTACTCAACCCTCTCTGTAGCCCAGCTCTGTCTCTGTCTGGGGAAGACTGGCCACAATACTGGGGGAATGTAAGTGGCTTCCTTCTCTTAGCTTTACCGTGTGTGTGTGTGTGTGTGTGTGTGTGTGTGTGTGTGTGTGTGTGTGTGTGTGTGTGTGTGTGTGTGTGTGTGTGGTCAGAAGCATGTCAGAGAGTTAGTATAATTTTTGATTACATTTGTGCCTGCTGTGGATGGTGTGTGTAGCCTTTGTGCAGTTTACAATACATGTGTTGTATGATTATGACTAATCCCTGCAGTAATGGAGAGCAGCAGAGGACAGCTATCCACCCACAACACACATACATCTGTATACCAAATGCATACAGGACCCACAACACACATACATCTGTATACCAAATGCATACAGGACCCACAACACACATACATCTGTATACCAAATGCATACAGGACCCACAACACACATACACCTGTATACCAAATGCATACAGGACCCACAACACACATACATCTGTATACCAAATGCATACAGGACCCACAACACACATACATCTGTATACCAAATGCATACAGGACCCACAACACACAGTTATTCTCCCATTTGGTAATGCTCTGTCACCCTCAGTATAGGAGGTTCAGTAGAACTAGGGTATTGGAGGAAGACCATTTAGCCCAGCTGTAATAGAGGGGAAGCTCTGGCCTTCAGCCCTCCAAACACTACTTTGACCTGCCCATGTTTATGTTGCGTTGTGTGCTAGACAAACTGTTTGCAATGCTACTTTCTGTTGACGAAGGAGTGGGTGTGATTTGTGGGTGTGATTTGTGGGTGTGTTTGCGGGTGTGATTTGTGGGTGTGATTTGTGGGTGTGATTTGTGGGTGTGGTTTGTGGGTGTGATTTGTGGGTGTGGTTTGTGGGTGTGGTTTGTGGGTGTGGTTTGTGGGTGTGGTTTGTGGGTGTGGTTTGTGGGTGTGATTTGTGGGCGTGATCTGTGGGCGTGATCTGTGTGTGTTGCTGCTGGGAGGGGGGGGGAGTGTGTGATTCAGATTTTATAGAAGTGGGGGGTTGTTTTGCGATTGTGTTGGTCTATTCTTTATAGGAGAGTGTGTGTGCGAGCACGTGCACGTGCTTGTGTGTGTTAGCAAGATTGGTGTGTGTGATGGGTGAGCTGCCGTGTTCCTTTTCAAAAGACAGCAAAGGAGAGCATAGATAAAGTTTCTTTCTACCCCTGAACATGAGTGGGGCAATGAGTGAGGAGAGATGTCGAGAGAAAGGGTGCGAGAGAGAAAGGGAGGGAGGGAGAGAGAGAGAGCGATCGGAGTGAGACCATCATAATCAGTCCTCCCTGATGCTGGAAGAGAATGAATGAAGAGCATCATTTGTCTCCCTCTCTTTTCTCCCTCTTCGTCTCTTCTTATTTTCTTTGATCCTGTGTTAGATTCCAGCTTCCTGGAGCTTCATTACATTTTAAGCTGTAGTCGTGAAGACTTAGAAAAATAGGCTAAGGAATGGATTTCCGTGGCTATTTACCAGACGGCCCGTTTTGGACCAGGTAATGCCTACATGTGTTATGTGCGTTCCAAATAGCACCATATTCCTTATACAGTGCACTACTTTTGATAGTGCACTACTTTTGACCAGAGCACTATATCGGGAACAGGGTGCCTTTTGGGACGCAACAAGTGCATAGGGATATTATAATGGTCAACCTCAAGCTGTTTTTCTGAGAAACCCCCTATTCCAGCTCTTATTAGTGACTGGTGTGCACAGTGCAGCCATTTGAGAGTGCTGTGTTCTCCGAGTCTTATTGGTCCCGGTCAAAAATAGTGCACTAGGGAAAAGGATGCCATTTGGGATGAAAAATGTCTCCACAGGTCTTTGGCCTTGTGTCGGGTTCTGTGTAGCAGGGGTGCTGTGTTAGAAGAATGGTTCAGTGTATGGCTGTTAGGAGCCCACAGGGCTCTGGGCTGTAGCAGTGTGGTGTTGTGTGTGTGTGTGTGTGTGTGTGTGTGTGTGTGTGTGTGTGTGTGTGTGTGTGTGTGTGTGTGTGTGTGTGTGTGTGTGTGTGTGTGTGTGTGTGTGTGTGTGTGTGTGTGTGTGTGTGTGTGTGTGTGTGTGTGTGTGTGTGTGTGTTTTCAGGAAAAGGCTCTGGAGAGAAATAATGGATTAAAGGTCAGCAGACAGGATTTGCCCTTTTTTATCAGATACAGGGGGACTGCTCAGGGCGAAGAGAGGGACAAGATGAAGGAGAGCGAGTGTGATGGGGAGAGAGAATGATAGAGAGAGTTATAGTGGGAAGGAGAGAGTTGTAAGGGGAGAAATAGGGAGAGTTGTAGGGGAGAGAGAGGGGAAGAGTTGTAGGGAGTGAGGGAGAGTTGTGGGAGAGAGAGCGGGTTGTGAGGGTAGAGAGCGGGTGGTAGGGGTAGAGAGCAGATGGTAGGGGTAGAGAGCGGGTGGTAGGGGGAGAGAGTTGTAGAGGAAGAGTTGTAGGGGAGAGGTAGAGAGAGTTGTAGGGGGACAGAGAATGCACTCAAATTATGAGGGAGGGAGGGAGGGAGGGATAACAATAATAATTGAACTCTGAGATGAACAGGTGTCTTAGTAGATCTATGAGATGAACAGATGTCTTAGTAGAACTATGAGATGAACAGATGTCTTAGTAGATCTATGAGATGAACAGATGTCTTAGTAGAACTCTGAGATGAACAGATGTCTTAGTAGAACTATGAGATGAACAGATGTCTTAGTAGATCTATGAGATGAACAGATGTCTTAGTAGAACTATGAGATGAACAGGTGTCTTAGTAGAACTATGAGAAGAACAGGTGTCTTAGTAGAACTATGAGATGAACAGATGTCTTAGTAGAACTATGAGATGAACAGATGTCTTAGTAGATCTATGAGATGAACAGGTGTCTTAGTAGAACTATGAGATGAACAGGTGTCTTAGTAGAACTATGAGAAGAACAGGTGTCTTAGTAGAACTATGAGATGAACAGGTGTCTTAGTAGATCTATGAGATGAACAGATGTCTTAGTAGAACTATGAGATGAACAGATGTCTCAGATGTATTTTCTCTGTACTTTTCTCTGACATGTTCCAGTCTGTTTGTAATTGAGAGCATTGAGACTAAACGCTAAACTAAAGGCTCAGCAGAAAAGGTTCAGTGTTTAACACAAAGGCCGTGAGTGGCAGACAAGTAGAGTCCCAATACCACAGGATCTGAGACAGTGAAAAAGACACACACACACACACACTCTGTTAGCCTCATTATCTACATAAGAATAGAGTTGTTAATTAATTGTGGATTAATTATCGAGGGGGTTGGCCTTTGTTTTCGTCTTAACTCACACACACCTCAAAGTGTGTGTGTGTGTGTGTGTGTGTGTGTGTGTGTGTGTGTGTGTGTGTGTGTGTGTGTGTGTGTGTGTGTGTGTGTGTGTGTTAGAGCATCTGTTGGCGTGGTGAGCTCGGTGCCCACCTGCTCTAATGTAACAAAGAGAGTGAGTGTCTGTTAGGCAAACAGTGTGGAAGTGTGTGTGTGAAAGGGAAGAGGTGCATGTCAGTGTGTATGCACATACGTGTATGTAGTCCATATCTCTCTGTTATTGATGGGCTCATTCCGTACCTCACTCAGCGTGACCCAGTTCTTCTGCACTGACCCCCCCCCCCCCCCCCATTCACATCAAGCCTGCAGCACCTAGGTGTCCTCAGCAGTGTGTGTGCGTCCGTGAGCTTGCTTGGTCTGAAACCCCTTTGACTGGGGATGTTCTCTGTATAAATGGAGTAGAAAGTCTAGGCCTGGTCTTGTTTTAGAACAATGATGTTTTTAAAGGGGCAATGTTGAAACAATAACACAGTAGATCCCCGCCCCTGTTTCGGTAAAAAATGAGGGATGCGGCTGGAGAAATGTAACCACTCTCAAATAGTGTTTGTTTACGTTGACTTTGTTTTACAAACTAAAGTCCCGTGTAATTGGTCAGCTGCTCGTGTTAAGATGAAGAGATGCTAGAACGAGGAGCGGAACCAGAAGGAGGAGATCTTTGCAAGTTACTGGCAAGTCTGTGGGCTGAATATCCCCTCCCCTTCGGAGATTTAAAAGATAACACCTGCAAAATGTGTCCAAATAACAAGTGATGAAAAACCCAAACACCGGAACGGATGCTGCTCGGTATCTCCCTCATCCCGTTCTGTCATGATAGATCTACCAGAGATATATTGGTCATCTGTCCACGAGAGAATAGAGTAAAACAAGCTTATATTTTGGGTTCTGATGGGGTACAGCAGCTGAACTAAGCTCATGAGGCTTTTAAAGTTCTATTCTTCCAGATCAATGGGTATATATCATTGATTTAATGGATGTAGTAACTGCAGATTGTCCCTTTTTGAATTGGAGAGGCTTGCTTTACAGCAAGGCAGAGGTTGAGTTTGCTGTTGGGTGGGTTCGCAATTGTTTTTTTCTAATGTGTCTTTCCAGCATTTCACCTGTTTCTGTGCTCCCAAAGGGCACAGCAAAGGCTGTTGATATATTGCAGCCTACTCCGGTGTGCTTTGAATACATTTTGGGTTTTGTAGCAATGTAGGCAGGGCAGTCAGAGTGCGGCTTGAACCCGCAACTCTGAGGGTAAAGCACACTACCACCTATGCCATGAGGGTCGATCTCTTGGCAGGAGCGTAAAGCACTCACCTACAGGGCGCCAGCAGTATCAGTAAATGTCCATTTGGATTTCAAGACTTATGCTAATTAGCTGTAAAATGACTTGAATGCTATCATCATGCTAATGATTGGCTGTTAACTGACTTGGTGTATGCTACTAAACTAGCATGCTAACGTCTGACTGCTTTCTTTGTTCTCTGTCCACAGAGCAGTTTCCTGGGCAGCGTTACGTTCTCCGTTAGCGACCTGCTAAGGTCAAAGGACGATCAGCTGACCCTCAATCTAAGGTGAGTGAACATTGCTCTCTCCTCTTTCTCAACTCTACCTCTTTCTCAACTCTACCTCTTTCTCAACTCTACCTCTTTCTCAATTCTACCTCTCTCCTCTTTCTCAACTCTACCTCTTTCTCAACTCTACCTCTTTCTCAACTCTACCTCTTTCTCAACTCTACCTCTCCTCTTTCTCAACTCTACCTCTTTCTCAACTCTACCTCTCCTCTTTCTCAACTCTACCTCTTTCTCAACTCTACCTCTTTCTCAATTCTACCTCTTTCTCAATTCTACCTCTCTCCTCTTTCTCAACTCCACCTCATTCTCAATTCTACCACTTTCTTTCTTTCTCTCTCTCTCTCTCTCTCTCTCTTACTCTCTCTTACTCTCTCTTACTCTACTCTACTCTACTCTACTCAGACCCTGAATGCCCTTGTACCACTCTTAATGGTTTTCTTTGATCGGTAATTGATGGTTGAAGGCCAGTGCTGATCTCTTTGCGCTCCTGTTTTTTTCCCTCCTAACCGTTGGAGGTTAGAGTCAAATATTTTTGAATAGATGTGGGTAGCTGTATTTTCTACACATGGACTTAAAGTAAGACTAACTCTTCAATAGAACTTGTTTTTATCTCTTGATCTTACCTTTCCTTGTTTCCTTGTCCTGACGTTTGGAGGTTGGTTTTATTCTTTTTCTATCCACAGGCTTTAAAGTAAGACTAACTCTTCAGTTGTTGGACCTTCAAACGCCTGTATTTTTCTGTATAGTGTTATAATCCAAGGGCCTTAGCAACCATGGTATTGGAATGTTGCAAGTAGTTGTCTTCCCTATTTGCCAGACAACCCAGGGCTAGACAATGCACATTTTTTTGTTAGCTGGTCAATTACATGGTATCAGAGGGCAGGGCAGGTTATCTGGCTGTGTGTGGGGGTGGATCTACCATTTCTGGCCCGGTGGAGAGGAACGGAGAGAAGTTTGCATTAAGAATGTGGAAGTGGGCGTAGAGGTGTGGTAGGGCAAAGAGATTGAGAGAGCGATTAAAAGAGAGAGACAGACGGAGAGAAAATAGTCAGAGACAAAGGATAAAGAACGAGAGAGCGAGAGAGAACACCTGGAGGATGATGGGAGGTCAGGGAGGTAGTTCCCATGGGAATAAAGACACCTGTTAGAGCACAGAACACCCCCATACCAAGCATGCATGTTTGTCATGGGGATGAAAACAAGCTGGTGAGAAAACAAAGTCAACAGTCTAGCTACTGAGATGCAATTCTAAGCCTGGCTTGGCTGCAACTGCAGCTACTGTTGCTGCTCCTGCTACCGCTGCTACTGCTGCTACTGCTACTGCTACTGCTGCTACCGCTGCTACTGCTGCTGCTGCTACTACTGCTGCTGCCGCTACTGCTGCTGCTGCTGCTACTACTGCTGCTGCTGCTACTGCTGCTACTACTACTACTACTGCTGCTGCTACTACTGCTGCTGCTGCTGCTACTACTACTACTACTGCTGCTACCGCTGCTACTGCTGCTGCTGCTACTACTGCTGCTGCTGCTACTGCTGCTACTACTAATCAAATCAAATCAAATTTATTTATATAGCCCTTCGTACATCAGCTGATATCTCAAAGTGCTGTACAGAAACCCAGCCTAAAACCCCAAACAGCAAGCAATGCAGGTGGAGAAGCACGGTGGCTAGGAAAAACTCCCTAGAAAGGCCAATACCTAGGAAGAAACCTAGAGAGGAACCAGGCTATGTGGGGTGGCCAGTCCTCTTCTGGCTGTGCCGGGTGGAGATTATAACAGAACATGGTCAAGATGTTCAATGTTCATAAATGACCAGCATGGTCGAATAATAATAAGGCAGAACAGTTGAAACTAGAGCAGCAGCACAGTCAGGTGGAAGTTGAAACTGGAGCAGCAGCATGGCCAGGTAGACTGGGGACAGCAAGGAGTCATCATGTCAGGTAGTCCTGGGGCATGGTCCTAGGGCTCAGGTCAGTTGAAACTGGAACAGCAGCATGGCCAGGTGGACTGGGGACAGCAAGGAGTCATCATGTCAGGTAGTCCTGGGGCATGGTCCTAGGGCTCAGGTCCTCCGAGAGAGAGAAAGAAAGAGAGAAGGAGAGAATTAGAGAACGCACACTTAGATTCACACAGGACACCGAATAGGACAGGAGAAGTACTCCAGATATAACAAACTGACCCCAGCCCCCCGACACAAACTACTGCAGCATAAATACTGGAGGCTGAGACAGGAGGGGTCAGGAGACACTGTGGCCCCATCCGAGGACACCCCCGGACAGGGCCAAACAGGAAGGATATAACCCCACCCACTTTGCCAAAGCACAGCCCCCACACCACTAGAGGGATATCTTCAACCACCAACTTACCATCCTGAGACAAGGCTGAGTATAGCCCACAAAGATCTCCGCCACGGCACAACCCAAGGGGGGGGGGGGGGGGCGCCAACCCAGACAGGATGACCACAACAGTGAATCAACCCACTCAGGTGACGCACCCCCTCCAGGGACAGCATGAGAGAGCCCCAGCAAGCCAGTGACTCAGCCCCTGTAATAGGGTTAGAGGCAGAGAATCCCAGTGGAAAGAGGGGAACCGGCCAGGCAGAGACAGCAAGGGCGGTTCGTTGCTCCAGAGCCTTTCCGTTCACCTTCCCACTCCTGGGCCAGACTACACTCAATCATACTACTACTACTACTGCTGCTGCTGCTACTACCGCTACTGCTGCTGCTGCTGCTACTACCGCTACTACTGCTGCTGCTGCTACTACCGCTACTGCTGCTGCTGCTGCTACTACTGCTGCTGCTGCTACTGCTGCTACTACTACTACTACTGCTGCTGCTACTACTGCTGCTGCTGCTGCTACTACTACTACTACTGCTGCTACCGCTGCTACTGCTGCTGCTGCTACTACTGCTGCTGCTGCTACTACTGCTGCTGCTGCTACTGCTGCTACTGCTGCTGCTACTGCTGCTGCTACTACTGCTGCTGCTCCTGCTACTGCTGCTGCTACTGCTGCTACTTCAGTATAATCAGACAGACTGTGGGTTTTTCACTGAAGATGGATTTATTTGGCTCTTCTGTCCCTTTTTCGCTCTCTTTTTCTCTTCCGTCGTTCTTTTCCCTCGCTCCGTTATTCTTTCTCATTTCCTGAAGGTGAGCACGGGTCCCTGGCCATAATTGTCACTGGTATGATTGACAGCGCTACTCGCCGCCACGAGGGAGGGAGATTATGCAGCTGGCGTGTGTGTGTGTGCATGTCTGTGTGTCTGTTTTCTTTGCGTCTGTCTTTCTGAGAAAAAGATCTCACGATTTGGACCAATTTGACTTCAAATTCCGACGTTTGACAATGCTTGTCCAAACGTCAAATTTCGAAGTTGCTTCAAATGTCAAATTTTGACGTGTTTTGGACAGTCTGAGTTGCTCCGCTGCTATCGACAGGGCCTTGCGGCTGGTTAAGTTTAGGCATTCATTCCAAATGGTTAAGAGGTTAAGAGGTTAATAGTTCAGATTTGGGAGAGGGTTAAAACAAAAACAACTCCATGGTTAAGTTTAGCAATTTATTCCGAATTGTTAAGGTTTGGGATAGCCCATCAGCCACAACTACTGTTCACAACGCCCAAGCAGACTTGATGGTAATAGTGCTCACCGTTGCCCCTAGTGGCCGGTTTTGAAGGCATCTCCCGGTGTCCTGGGGACATGGACTGATGTCTGATTTCGAAGTGGAACTTGAGTGACCTGGCTGTTGTGTGTGTGTGTGTGTGTGTGTGTGTGTGTGTGTGTGTGTGTGTGTGTGTGTGTGTGTGTGTGTCTGAGCGCAT
Source organism: Oncorhynchus kisutch (assembly GCF_002021735.2). Taxonomy (NCBI): domain Eukaryota; kingdom Metazoa; phylum Chordata; class Actinopteri; order Salmoniformes; family Salmonidae; genus Oncorhynchus; species Oncorhynchus kisutch. The sequence continues at coordinate 1,241,152 of NC_034180.2, read as the reverse complement.
CCACTGTACTGCTAACCTCCAGCCAAGGCCTACAGCCAATGATTGATCCGTTTGATGATGCTGATTCTGATGAAAGGAGGGACAGGACGTCATAGTGGTGCTGTTTGCAAGCTAAAAGGGTACTCTGTGGCAATGTGTTCCCGTAAAGTGGAGGGAGAACATTGACTGTGTTGTCTTAGTGTTTGGCCCACAGAGTTGCGAGCACACACACACACACACACAGACTGCCCGTGGAGTGGCGCACACACACACACACACACACACACGCCCTGCGGAGTGTCATTTTCTAATTGCACTGAACGAGGGATGAAAGAACACACACAGCCTAGGAAAGTTCCTTTAATCCCCAACAGAAAGAGAGACTGGGCAACAACTGGGGGCTCATCTACACTACCCTGTAAATTGAATTTGTGTCTGTTGTGGAAGAACATGGCCTTCCCAGGGCTGAGGGAGAGGCTGTACTTGTCATTTCTCTTCCACATAATACACTACTGTGGTGGTGGAGGCCTATCGGTGTATGGGTTGGAGGTTTTGAGATGTCCTTTGTGGCGATTTTACCTCAAGTTTAAAACTCTCTCAAATTACAACTCTTTAGCTTTTGAAAGAGTTTAGAAATATCAGTGTTGCTTTCTTCATCCCCGGGTTAATCTCGCAATGGTCAACTTTAGGAGGAAGTAATTTTATTTGGTCAACAGTTACGCCCTTGAGGATGTGGTGGTAATGTTGATGGTCAAGGCAGAATGGCCCACAGCTGAAAGTCTATTCTGTACAGTAGAATACAAGGCTGCTACTGTAGTCCTCTGGAGACCTAATGCCTTGTTATACCAGTCAGGTGGTGTTATGTTGTTGTCTGATAGGATGGCCCAGATTCTTGTTTCCTCATGTCTCCCTATGGAAATGTACTCTTGGGCAAGCATACTCTCATTTGCATCTCTCACACTCTCGCTCGCTCGCTCTCTCTCGCTCTCTCTCTCTTTATCCAATATTCTGTTTGGTTTGGTAGCTCATCCACTGAGGAGGGATTTTCAAAGGCGAATGCAGCCATGAGTCTATGTGATCCATCCTCTGTTGTTGGGTTCAAGCCAGTGATTCAGGTTTTCTCCAAGCCGCTCAAAGACAACAGCGCTGGTTTCGACTATGAGAACAGAGAACAGCAGGCATATGTATTCTACAGCGTGTTAAGAGGAGTCTACAGTTTGCTGTATGGAGGGTTATTGTCAAGCAGTAGCTCAGTTCGCTAACTACCTTTCTCTACTGAGAGAAACTGGACAAATGTTCTTTCAGAAGACAGAACAGTTGTTCTCCCCTCAGAGCTGTTTGAAACCAGCTCGCCATTGACGGAGTTCTCGTCTTAATAAGGTCTGGATTTACACGGGGTCCTTAAGCAAATATATATGTGAAATTGGTATTTGATGTTTGACCGGGGGAGTTTGTTTTTCCCTTCCACTTCTATGAAGTTCACCATCTAAGGGACATGTTTTTAGAGACAGGAGAAGTCTACGCTATTGAATTTGAACTTCAGGCTCTCAAATCCTAAGGCTTCTTATTTCACACTCATTACTTCGTCATTTCATCTCTCGCTCTCTACCTCTCTTTCTCTCTTTCTCTCTCTCTCTCAGCCTCAGCAAATGGAAGGACTTTAATGTCAGGCTTGTTGGAATGTTTGTCACAAGTCGTTTGTTTGGCCCCAAGTCAGAAATGGGAGCGCATCCAGTTTGGATTTGGGTCACTTTTCTGGAGCTTTTTGACAGTGTCAGGTCCACTGACTGTGAAGGTCATTAACAGAGTGCCTTGTGCGGACCTGTCTCCTCCCTGTCTCCTCCCTGTCTCCTCCCTGTCTCCTCCCTATCTCCTCCCTGTCTCCTCCCTGTCTCCTCCCTGTCTCCTCCCTATCTCCTCCCTGTCTCCTCCCTGTCTCCTCCCTGTCTCCTCCCCGCCTCCTCCCCGCCTCCTCCTCGCCTCCTCCCCGCCTCCTCCCCGTCTCCTCCCCGTCTCCTCCCCGCCTCCTCCCCGCCTCCTCCCCGCCTCCTCCCCGTCTCCTCCCCGTCTCCTCCCCGTCTCCTCCCTGTCTCCACAAACCACTGACGTGATGGCGAGAGCAACTCACAATACAGCATGCTGAGTGCTCAAGCACAACAATGATTTAAAGGGATGGGCTGGATGAACTGTGGGTTTTGACCACGGTAAATACAGTGGGGACACTCTCACTTTGGATTTATCCCTTTAAAGGGATGGGTTGGTTGATTTAGTGTCCTGGCCAGGGCAAACACAGCAAAAACTCCTTAGTTCTGGACTGAATGGTGGACTTGCTTTGTTCTAGCTGTGGTGAACATGAGAAAGCCATATACTTCTGTTTGACTGAGAAATGCAGTCTATAGCTTTGAGTGAAATGAAAACAACTTTCCATTCAAACGGTCGAGTTCGACCTGACCAGGTTCTATAGAAGCCATATTTCACCACCCATTCTTTAAAAGCATAGCAGTGAATCGAAACCTTGATGAATTCTGTTTTCCTAAAGGAGTAGAAGGAGTAGATGGCTTGTGAAGAAAGTCAAACTGATTCGATGATTAACGGAGTCACACAATACCGGAAGTACTTGTGGACCAAATGGAGGTCGAAAGTCATTACAAAATATATTCTGGTGGACATTCTCGTTTTTTGTGACGACTAACTTGAGCTCGGTGTGGTTTTTATTCGATCCAAACTTTCTAGCACACAGTTAGTTTGACTATGTGAGTTTGAGAGTGTTTGACTGGCAGTGCATGCATCTGTGTCCCCATTCTTTTCTCACCTAAAGCCATGCTCTGTGACACCTCAGCCACACCTCCCTCTTGTCCTTGTCTCCACACAACAACAACAGCCTTTTTGACAGGCTCCCCTTGCAAATTATTTGATTCCTTCTGTCGCCATTGACAACCCCTGTGACACACACACACACACACACACACACACACACACACACACACACACACACACACACACACACACTGAAGCACTTATGGCATTTTGATGTATGGTGATTTCTTCCCCCTTCCCAGACCACTTAATCGGTTGTTAGTGCCAGGCTGGAAGGCGGAAGTCGTATGACCTTTGACCCATATAGCATTGTACTTAATCACTTCCTGTCTGTGTGTTACCATAGGGTCAGGCTGCTGTGTATGATGGTGATAGTTCAACCACCGTCATTACTCTTCAGGGGCTTCCAGGAACCGTGCTTTGGTCTAAACGGCCGTTTAGATTAGATGAAGTTCGATATCAGACTTCTCCTGGCTAAGCTCATATGTTCAGTTGACTGCTATAGTTTATGTATGCTCTCCATAGCGGTGTAAGGTTGGATCTTCTCTTTTTAAGTTGTTTCTAAAGAGGCGATTTGTAATGCACTTCCTGTGTTCATAGTTTGTAGAACTTTGGTCATAGTTATTGTTGTTTCAAAAGCGTGAACCAGGTTGAAAATGGCCAAGGTCAGCTTCCTGTAAAGACCTGATGTAGGCTAGTCAAGTTGAGATGGGGACTCAAATAGCAACGTAAACAGGATGTAAACAGCAACAAAGACGTTGCAACCCAGGCCCTTTCAATAATGTATCCCTGGTTGTGTACACAGGGGAGAAGTTATCACCGTTTCCGAGAGGAAGCCTGGTGTTCACCCTGTCAAAACACACACACATACACACACACTAACGAGTCACAGCAGAATGTTTTGCATAAATTTAAAACTGAAAGCGCTAATATGCTAATAACGTCCTATTCTCTGTCTCCAATAACCAGAACAAATGTTTGAAAGGTTTGAATTCACATTCCAACTTACCAAATAGATAACAGGAAGCTACTTCAAATCCTGCCAGACCATTCGGTTTGTCCATTAGCTGTCAGGACACTAGTCCTGGACAAAAATCACTTTCTACTGTGTTTACAGTGGAGAACTGTGTGCTAATGTAACTCTCAATGCAACACTAAACTCTGTGCAGACAAAACACTTGGAAATTGTCCACTGAACATGCTTTTCAGTCAAGGACTAGGTTTAATCGGTGTCCGGGAAACTGGCCTTGTGTCTTTACACCTTACTCACAGCTGCATTACAGGGAGTCTTGGACATAGTTAATATGGCTGTCTCTCTCTCTCACTCACTCTCTCACTCACTCACTCACTCACTCACTCACTCACTCACTCACTCACTCACTCACTCACTCACTCACTCACTCACTCACTCACTCACTCACTCTATCCTCTCTCTCTATCCACTCTCTCTATCCACTCACTCTCTCTCTCTCACACACACACACAAAGGGGAAGGCACCCTGTGACCCAGTTTAGCGTTTTTAGATTTGATGGTGATGGGAAATGATAGTGTGTGTTCAGAGATGAAGCTCTAGTGAGGCTAGGCTGCATTATCACAGGCCAATGCCTCCCATGTCTTGACTGCCTGTCTTATTCATACAATCCTATTGGATAACACCCACCAGTCTATTCCACCATTAATAACACCACTATCATCTCACCAGTTCATTTACCCAGCACCATTCACTATCATCTCACCAGTTCACTGTCCCAGCACCATTCACTATCATCTCATCAGTTCACTGTCCCAGCACTATTCACTATCATCTCATCAGTTCACTGACCCAGCACTATTCACTATCATCTCACCAGTTCACTGTCCCAGCACCATTCACTATCATCTCACCAGTTCATTGACCCAGCACCATTCACTATCATCTCACCAGTTCATTGACCCAGCACCATTCACTATCATCTTACCAGTTCACTGTCCCAGCACCATTCACTATCATCTCACCAGTTCATTGACCCAGCACCATTCACTATCATCTCACCAGTTCATTGACCCAGCACCATTCACTATCATCTCACCAGTTCACTGTCCCAGCACTATTCACCGTCATCTGTCACACTGACCAAGCTTATCCCCAGATGCCCATGCCTTACTATCCACTCTCTGACTGGAAGCTGGTTTATCTGAGCAGGGTACAGAAGGCTGAAGATGAACTGATCTGCTGAAATACGGCTCCAAGCATAAAAGCTAACGTTGTTGCCGGTGATGTCTGGTGAGGACCTGCCTTACAACAGACGTACAAACCCTCAGTCCAACCTCTCTCAGCCTATTGCAGATAGTCTGGGCACTGATGGAGGGATTGTGCGTTCCTAGTGTAACTCAGGCAGTTGTTGTTGCCACCCTGTACCTGTCCCACAGGTGTGATGTTAAGATGTACCGATCCTGTGCAGGTGTTGTTACACGTGGTCTGCCACTGCGAGGACGAACAGCTGTCCGTCCTGTCTCCATGTAGCGCTGTCTTAGGCGTCTCACAGTACGGACATTGCAATGTATTGCCCTGGCCACATCTGCAGTCCTGATTTTTAAGTAATTAATTAGCATTTTATGGCATGACATAAGTATCTTGGCCAACAACCTACCTGTATTAATGGCACCTGTTTGAACTTGTTATCAGTATAAAAGACACCTGTCCACAACCTCAAACAGTCACACTCCAAACTCCACTATGGCCAGGACCAAAGAGCTGTCAAAGGACACCAGAAACAAAATTGTAGACCTGCACCAGGCTGGGAAGACTGAATCTGCAATAGGTAAGCAGCTTGGTTTGAAGAAATCAACTGTGGGAGCAATTATTTGGAAATGGAAGACATACAAGACCACTGATCTGGGGCTCCACGCAAGATCTCACCCCGTGGGGTCAAATGATCACAAGAACGGTGAGCAAAAATCCCAGAACAACACGGGGGGACCTAGTGAATGACCTGCAAAGAGCTGGGACCAAAGTAACAAAGCCTACCATCAGTAACACACTACGCCGCCAGGGACTCAAATCCTGCAGTGCCAGACGTGTCCCCCTGCTTAAGCCAGTACATGTCCAGGCCCGTCTGAAGTTTGCTAGAGAGCATTTGGATGATCCAGAAGAAGATTGGGAGAATGTCATATGGTCAGGTGAAACTAAAATAGAACTTTTTGGTAAAAACTCAACTCGTCGTGTTTGGAGGACAAAGAATGCTGAGTTGCATCCAAAGAACACCATACCTACTGTGAAGCATGGGGGTGGAAACATCATGCTTTGGGGCTGTTTTTCTGCAAAGGGACCAGGACGACTGATCCGTGTAAAGGAAAGAATGAATGGGGCCATGTATTGTGAGATTTTGAGTGAAAACCTCCTTCCATCAGCAAGGGCATTGAAGATGAAGCGTGGCTGGGTCTTTCAGCATGACATTGATCCCAAACACACCTCCCGGGCAACGAAGGAGTGGCTTCGTAAGAAGCATTTCAAGGTCCTGGAGTGGCCTAGCCAGTCTCCAGATCTCAACCCCATAGAACATCTTTGGAGGGAGTTGAAAGTCTATGTTGCCCAGCAACAGCCCCAAAACATCACCGCTCTAGAGGAGATCTGCATGGAGGAATGGGCCAAAATGCCAGCAACAGTGTGTGAAAACCTTGTGAAGACTTACAGAAAACGTTTGACCTCTGTCATTGCCAACAAAGGGTATATATAACAAAGTATTGAGAAACTTTTGTTATTGACCAAATACTTATTTTCCATCATAATTTGCTAATAAATTCATTACAAATTCTCGCATGGAATAGCCTTCATTTCTCAGAACAAGAATAGACTGACGAGATTCAGAATAAAGTTATTTGTTTCTGGCCATTTTGAG